>NC_056729.1:1796322986-1796612986 GCF_019279795.1 Protopterus annectens | reverse complement strand
CCTGTTTTTCTACACTTACCTGTACTGTTGTCTTTCTGTTCCTGGATGTGGCTAGGCAATTGATTGTTCTCTGTAGTCGTTGTTTGGCTCTGTCCCGCTCCATTTGCCCTCAATACGCTCGGGATCTTTGTGCTCCCCTTCCCTGCTCCCATTTCTCACCCATCCCGCCCCCCCCCACTACTCATAGATTTATCCCAACCACACATAACCTGACTCACCTGCCACACCCGCACTCATCTAAAATACCATCCCCTTCCTCTCAACCCACCCACTTCTAAACACACCCCACACCATATACATCTCTTCTCCCCTCCCCATCCATATCCCTGCAATACATACACCTCACTGACACTATGCCACTAACCCTCCACAACCATCAGCACACCATCCCCACACTTCTGCTCTCCTTATCCATCTGCCTCTACTTATTGTCCACTAGCACCACTTATCACCACCCACTCACCTATATGCAATGTATCGAATCCCCCTCTTTTCCACATACCACAAGTAACCCCTCCATTCTTACAAACATACATCCAAACACCCATCACCCTTTTCTCTTTCAACTCACCTCTCCACTTCATTACACCTCAAAGCACAAAAAACACCCTAACCTAAAATATCACTTCTTTACAGTTTTCTACATTAAAACCATTGCTAACATAGCAGCTCAGCTACTACTTGGTGGGGACATTCACACCAACCCTGGCCCGATGACCATCTCAAATGGCCCCCTAATTAAACACAAATCTATTGATATACCAAACATAAACATTTGTAGTATCATGAGTAAAATAGAACAATTACATTCAGCCATCTCTCTATATAATCCAGATTTAGTAGTCATCACAGAAACATGTCTTAAGCCTCATATTAAAGACAACTCCATTACCCCACCTGGCTTTACCAAATTAAGAGTGGATAGAACACACAGAAGCGGTGGTGGCATTGCCCTTCTCTACAAATCCAACTTAAAAGTCCAGCTCCTTCATAAAGAAACCCCAAATTTTTGACACTACTGAAACTTTATTTGCCAAACTCCTTCTCAACCAATACAAGCAACTCAACCTACTTAGCATCTATATACTACCAGGGGAAAACCTTAATACCCTAGAATCTATACTCCACTGGGCTTCCTACTCACTCTCCCAAGAAACTATAATCCTAGGTGATGTCAACATCGACTGGAACAGTATACACTTCACCAACAGTCACCAACCACATAAGCCTATATAACTTCACCCAACTCATACACTCACCCACACGAATTGACAAGACCAGCAAAAGGGAATCCACCTTGGACTGGATCCTCACCAACCAGCCCAACACTGCCCACCAATGTGGAACACTACCTAACTCCCTCAGTGACCACAATCCAACTTTTATCCTTAAGCAAAAACTTAAATGCTCCAACCCACCTTCATTTTGCTACAAACCTGCTCCCGAAATAACTTCCCCTCAGAGCTATTTTCAGAAACCCTAAAATCCTGCAACTGGGCTCCCCTAAAAACCCTTCCCATAGATACAGCAGTACAATACTTGAACTCCATATTCCTAAAAATTCTAAACCAATTAGCCCCACTAAAAACAGTTAGGGTACGCAATAATCCTGCCCCCTGGCTACAGAAAACCACTAAGAACTTACTTAAGGACAGGGACAGAGCATGGAAAACCTGGCGACAAAACAAAACACCCAAAACTAAACAAATTTCCTCTGAACTTAGAAACAGCAAAAAAGCAGGTCAAGATGGACAATCAAAACCACTATATTACCTTACAAAGAAAATATAGTAACAACCCACAGAAATTCTGGGCTGCAGTGAACAACATCCTCCAACCCAAAAAAAACACTACACCACCACCAAACATTGAAGGTCCAGACCCTGACATAGCCACAAACTTCAATAACTATTTTACCTATTCCATAACGAAACTTGTGAATGACATATCACCCACTACCCAACCACAAATCCCAAAATGCCAAACAAACTCCATTCCCTTCTCACTCAAACCAGTACAAACATCCACCATTCAGAAACTCTTAGCAAAACTGAAACCAACCACTCTCACAGCCGAATATCTCCAAATCCCATCCAAAGCCATTGCCTATCCCATCTCCCTACTCATAAATAGATCTATTTCTGAATGCACCATTCCTTCCTTGTGGAAAACCGCATTATTCCCCTCCACAAGGGTGGCCCCTCAACTGACCTCTCCAACTACCATCCCACTGCAATCCTATCACCCCAGCTAAGATTCTCAAAAGGTTGTATCCACCACCAACTCCTTACCCACCTACTACCCAACAACCTCCTATCTAAAACCCAACATGGTTTTAGACAATCCCATAGCACCACCACTGCTTAATTAACATCTCCAATACCATTAACTCACAGAGGAACCAAGGGAAACTGGTCCCTGCCACCTTCCTAGACTTGTCCAAGGTTTTCAATATGGTTTCACACAATAAACTCTTTACCTGCCTCTCTGAACTCAACCTTGACAATCCCACTCTGCACTGGTTCAATAGTTACCTAAATAACCTCTCACAATCTGTCAAATGGGTCGGTTCCCTATCCCACCCACTCCACATCACATGTGGTGTCCCCCAAGGCTCAATCCTATGTCCCCTTCTCCCCTGTTTACAAACAATCTCCACTTAGCAACCACTAAAGCTGATATCGTTCAGTATGCAGATGACACAACCCTAATCTCCTCAGCATCAAACATCCATCTTCTACAAAGAAACGCCCAATAATCCTTTACTGAAATTGAAAACTGGCGAAACAATAACCAACCGATACTAAACCCCAAAAAAACACAGTTAATGCTATTCCATCTAACCAAGCACAATGACCTCATCTTCCTCATTCTCTCAGCCAATAACACCTTCATCACCTCAGTAACTGAGGCCAAACTCTTAGGCATCACAATTGATCTACAACTTAAATTCAACAAACACATATCCCAAACTATCTTTAAAGCACACAAGAAGCTAGGATGTCTCTATTGTAGTAAACAGTTCCTAACCCCCAAGTCTAGAAGTACCATAGCCAGAACTCATTTCCCATCATGGTTACTTTATGCCTCTCCAATTCTAACCAACATTAATAAATCCGACCTGACCAAACTCTCCATATGCTACAGTAAAATAGCTAGGTTCACAGCAAATGCTAGATTACACTCCCATCACTGCCAATCCCTACTTAACTACACTGCTTAGAATTTCCAAATTTACTACACTACCACCAACTCATCATATCTCATCAAATTCTTTATCAGCCTGACAGAACCCCTGCCCTAGCAGGCACATTAAATTTGCACAACTCTAACAGGACACTACGATCCAGTAACAAATCCCTGGTCAAAGTCAATCCATGTAAGAACAGCTCTGGAGAAGCCCTATTCTGTTACAATGTTGCAAAAGCATGGAACATCCTCCCTCTCAACCTCAGGCTACAAAATCACATAATCATATTTAAAGGCCTCCTTAAATCATACCTTTATGGTAACCCTCTTTGCAACTGCAAAGTCCCCACCTGAATCCTCAGCCCACTGTAGGCAGCTTACCCCCAATGCCTCTCATGATCACTTTACACTGTCACCTATGTACATTAAATAGTCTGTAACTATTATAAATATGTACCTACTTCTGATGCTCACTCTAAACTGTCACCCATGGGTTTTGTACAATTTTTTTTGTAAATATTGTGAATATGTACTTAATACCTTGCATATACCTAGTGAACTAGTACTGTAAGGTATGTGATCTCTTGACTGTACTATTAGATTGTTATGCATTTAACTGTTTCGGCCTTTTTAGCATTGTCGCCTCACAGCAAGAGGTTCTCCGGTTCGATTCTCGGCTGGAGCTCCTTCTGTGTGGAGTCTGCATGTCCTCCCTGTGGTCGAGTGACATTTAAAGACATGCAGGTAGGTGCGTGCGTAAATGGGTGTGCCTTCGTTGAAGGCTGGGCGTCAGTCTGGCAACTCGGCACCGTAAAAATCTACTGCCGATCATAAGCGGACCGGTGTTCCTCTGTGGCGACCCCTAACCGGGAAAAGCCAAAAGACATTACTATTCTGTCATATTTTAGCCAACTCCTTATTTGTAATCAACTGTCACTCTGTAAATACCTATCTATTCACGCTGTAACTTCTTGGAGCTTTTCTCCCCAGGACACCGCTGAAAATGGGCACCTGCTATCCAGTCTGATTTTATCCTGGTAAAATAAATGTTAAATAAATAAATAATAAACAACATAGGCAATTTATTCCTCAAGGGCAGAAGACGATGAATTTGTAGATGAAACACTAGCAGCAACATCTTCATTAAGTTACAGATCTCTTTAATGTAGAATTATGCTGATGACTTTTACATCTGCAGAGATTGTGCATATTGACTGGTACTGATGGATTGTAATTACAGAAGTTTGACTGGCCTTTTATGGCTGCACACCTCCAGACTAGTAGCCTAGCATAACGCATCTGAGATACTTCAGGTGCAACTAACACTGGGTAAGACGGCGATTCGTCATAGGCTGCTATATGTCCCCAACCATGCCCCAAGACTCTCACTCCATGTTCCTAAGCAGCCGGGAAATTATTAGGGTCCAACCCAGCACTCTTATACTAGGTGACTTCAACTACCCCTCCATCAACTGGGAAAACTACTCATGCACCAATACACTGGCCCAACGCTTCCTGGAATTCATCAGTTCCAGTGCCCTGGACCAGCTCGTTCTTACCCCCCCCCCACTAGAGGAAGCAACATCCTTGACCTGGTTATTATTAACATGGGCAACCATTGCTCTACATCAGTAGTCAATTTCTCCCTGGTTAGATCCGACCACAAACTAATCACAATGGAAATCCACATCTCACCCACACACCCCGCAAAGGTAACCATCATGAGAAACTTCTCCAAAGCTGATTTTGGGCTCCTCAACACAGAGGTGGCTAACTCCTGGTACCCATGTCAATGGAAAATAGATGCATGACTGCTGAATCATACACCAATGCACTTTATGAACACGTGCATAAATGCATGGAACTAGCCATACTCAACAGAACCAAGATGCTCTCCTCCAAAAAAAGGAAGCTAATCTGGTGGTCCCCTACCATTAATAAACTCTACAACAGAAGGAAGAAACTGTTGCAGAAAAATGTGAAGACCCAAGACTGGAAAAACTCCCTTATTAGTCTCAACAAAAATTTGAGATCCCTCATCAAAATCTCTAACACCAGCTATGAAGGCAGAATTGCGGCAGACACTAAAAACAACCACAAAGCCTTCTATAGTTATATCAAGAATCTCCATGGCAATACACAATGGTCCCTCCTATACTGAGCCAACAGATATTGCCAACATACTGGCCGACAGATTCAGTGCCAACTTTACACCTCCCCCCCCAAAGGACCAATCACAATACAGGAAGAATGCCAGGCACCCAGCATTACTGCAGCACAGGTAAAAGCTGCATTGTCCAAGACCAAGAATACAGTTTCCAAGGGACCTGACAATATCCCTGGCTGTGTTCTACATTAACTACAAAGTGAACTGGCACCACATCTGTGTGTCCTGTTCACTCACAGCCTCACCTCATGCTTTGTCCCTACCAAATGGCGCACTGCTACAGTCATCCCTCTCCATAAAGGGGGAGTGACTATAGACCCCAGGAATTATTGCCCCATTAGGCTGATGACTCTGATATGTAAGGTTAGGGAGTGCATCACCTTGGACCTAATTAACAAGGATATAGTGAATCTCCAGACTCTAGATCTCATGCAATTTGGTTTTGTGAAAGGTAGATCATACCTGCTCAACCTGGTTGACTTCTTTGAGTCAGTCACCAGAGCTGTGGTTGAGGGTAAGGCAGTTCATACAGCCTACCTCGATCTGGCCAAGGCTTTTGATACCATTCCCCACTCAGGAATTACTGATAAACTCACCAAATTAGGCATCAACCCTGTATCACTAGGTGGGTTGCAAATTGGCTCACACACAGAACCCACAGTGTGAACATAGCGGACTCCAAGTCAGACTGCCAAATCAAGGCCAACATGGAGGGACTCTGGCTGACCAGGTTTGCAGACAACTGCAAGCTGGGAGCCATTGTTAACTCCCCAAGTGATACAGACACCCTACAGAAAGGCCTCACTGAGACCAATGACTGATGTCAAAACCATGGCCTTAAGCTTAATGCCAAAAAAATGCGTTGTCATTCCCTTTGGGAAAAACTCAGTTCTCCACTAATTACCACATCGATGGGAGCCCACTGAACACTGAAGGAGTTATAAGAGATATGGGGACACAGGTTGACAGCAAATTCTCCTTTGACCACTACATTGCCACTGTGGTCAGAAAGTCCTTCTGTGTGGCACATCTCATTACCAATGGTTTTGCATCCAGGAAGAAAGAGGTCATCATCTCCCTCTACTCTTCCCTCATTAGACCAATCATCGAGTACAATTCCTCATTTGGCATGTGCCTCACTAGACACCTGTAACAGCTGGACAGGCCATAAAAGTACCTCACAAAGAGGATCCTAGGCCTTAAACACATGCCCTTCATGTCATATTGTCTACTAAGAGGCGATCTCTGCTTGACTTACAAAGCCATGTCTGACCCAGCTCTGTTAGAAATGCTACATGTAAAGAAATCCCAATCCCTCCACACCACACCTCTAAGACCTCAACCTCATTACCACAGTCAACAAAACATGCTGGAGGGACAAGTTCATAACCCAGAGACTGCCCATGCTCTGGAATAGACTTCCCATACATGTCAAGCAGAACACCTTACTGGCCCTCTTCAAGAGAAATCTTGATGACTGGATGGGAAATAGAAAGTTCACTCTGGGGATCACTCCAGTGGCTCTACTTGATAGAGGCACTGGGAACGAATGTCGGACGGCACAATGCCAGGGCACTTCTATGGGCTAGGCTTGTAAAGGTTCCAGGGCCACTGGCTTAGTAAACACATATGAACCTATGAAAAGTTCTGAAATGGGCAGTTTTGTCATTACTGGGTCATATGTTTTGTTTCATTGCTTACTGGAAAAATGTTAAAAACTACAAATTTAAAACACTCTAATGAGTGCTGCTGTATTATACAACAAATATAATTTAATACAATCAGAAAGGTGAATCAAAGAACACATGAATGTATTTATGGTCTTAAAATGTGTGCAAGGAGCCTATGGTTTGAAAACAGCGCATAGTAAAGTTTATCTGCTACTGGCCAGATGCATTTTCTTTGAATGTGGATTTCAATGCCATTTCAATTAATGTGAGTTTCAAGGGCAGATTACTGTTAATGCTAAGTCTGTTCTCACTGTGAGAGTGTACTGTTTTGTTTAGCAAATGTCTATCAGTGTTTGTGCTATAAAATTTGGAATAAATGTTTTAAATTAAATCTGAATAACTGTAATCATTGTAGAAGTAAAGAAGAATACAGTAAGCACACTGAGAGGTGTGAACTGTGTTTATGGTAACTGGGAAGAAACAGCCAATATAAAAGGACAATGGAATGGCTGTGGGGGGCAGGGTTCTGATCCACTACCTAGTCTAAGGCCCTGTTTAACCATGACCCAGCTCTGAAATAAAAACTTTGTTCCTTCCTCTTGCATGCATCCATGTGTGAAAATGTGGTACAGGATTGGAAGAAACTTGGAAGGAACTACAGACAAGACCGGAGAGAACCATGGTTATTTTTACAGTTAACAGCAGACGTTTAGCTGTACCGTAGTGCAATGCACTATAGAGTTTTGCAATGGAAACACCTTTTTGTTGTTGTTTAATTGAATCTAGCAAACTGGATTAATCACAGCAAGTGAATCAGCCAGGGCACTGTGGAATACAGGAGTGAAAGTAAGCTTTTTTATGTGAATATAACCAGATTTTCTTTCTTATTTTTGGAGAGGGGGTGGTGGCTAGGCTAGTGTATGTTTGTACATATTTATTTAGTTATTTACTTACTTATTTATTGCATTTGTTTACCGGGATGGTACACTGGGCCAGAAGTACGCATTTTCAGTGGAGGCCCATGGAGAAAAACTCCACATTTAAAGAAAGGACACATACTACACAGAGGATATAAATGAGAAACAGTTGGTACATATTTATAGCAATTTACAAATATAATCACACTTATTCCGTGGTGGTGGTGCTGCGGCAGCATTGTCGCCTCACAGCAAGACATTGTCCGGTTCGATTCTCAGCTAGAGTGTCTTCTGTGGAGACATGCGTGAATGGGCGTACCTTCGTTGAAGGTTGTGCGTTAGAGCCGGCAACTCAGCACGTAAAAATCAACTGCCAATCATTAGCGGACGGGAGTTCCGCTGTGGCGACCCCTAACCGGGAAAAGCCGAAAGACACAACAACAACAACAAATATAATCACACTTAACATACAGTGTACATAGTTATATCTAGCACGATATACATGTTATACAGAGTGAACATATGAACAGTCATTTCATATAATTATTAGCTTACATGTGTTTATGTAGGCTTTCTTGCAGTGGGAGTAGTGCAGTTACAGAAGTCAGTTATAGAGGCTAAACATTATAACATGTTTAGGTGGACATCAATGAGAGAGGTGGGCTAAATGTTTAATGTTATAGAAATCAGGTAAATACTTAGTATATTGCATTTTATATAATGGTATAATAGTGAAAAAAGGCTATATACTTAAATATTTTAAAGTTTTGCTTGTGTGTGTGTGTGTGTGTGTGTGTGTGTGTGTGTGTGTGCGTGTGTGTGTGCGTGTGCATGTGTGCGTGTGTGTATGCATGTGTGTGTGTGTGTGTGTGTGTGTGTGTGTGTGTGCGTGTGCATGTGTGTGTGCATGTGTGTGCGTGCGCGCGCGTGTGCGTTTGTGTGTGTGTGTGTGTGTGCGCGTGTGTGTGCATGTGTGTGTGCGTGCATGCGTGTATGTGTGTGTGCACGTGTGTTTGCGTGCGTGTGCGTGTGTGTATGCGCGTGCATGTGTGTGTGCGCGTGAGTGTGTGCATGTATGTGTGCGTGTGTGTGTGTGTGTGTGTGTGTGTGTGTGTGTGTGTGTGTGTGTGTGTGTTTGTGAGCGCACTTGTTTAAATATTTTGAAACTGGATATTTTTGTTCTTTTTTTCACTGTACTCTTCTACCCTCTTTGCTTTTGTGGGGGGGGGGGGTTAGCTAGCTGGGCTGTAGATTACAGGAAGTTGCCCTAGCACTTGCTTAGCTTAAATTCTGCTATTAAGGCTGGTAAGTGAATATCTGTGTTAATAAATTGGAATATTTTTATCCTTTTTTGGGGGGGAAGGTTGGCCAGCTGTGCTGTGGATGAATGTAACTTGACCTTTGCACTTGGTTGGTTTAAATTCCACCCTTAAGGTACATTTTTGTGAATATGGAAGGGGGGCTGGCAGTACCTTTGTCCCTTTCATATTATTTTAAAGGTTGACAAGTATGCATTTGTATGAAGTAAAATGATTTTTGGGGGTAGGGGTGGGGGTGGGGAGGTGGCTAGCTGTCCTATGGGAACTTATCCTCTTCATTTGCTCAGCTTAAACATCTGGTATTAGGGCTGGCTAGTGGGCATTGCTGCATAATAAAGTGGAATATTTATGTTTTTTTTTGGGAGGGGTGGCTACCTGTGTTGTCGATGAAATAATTGGTGACTAGTTTAAAGTCTGGCATTAACAGCTACCATAAAACACATTAGAAAATGTCCCCAATTTTACACAACACCCTTGTATTTGCCTAACATGTTTGGTTTTCAAGTTATTTTCATATTGTTTGCATGAAATATGCTGCAATCTATACTCTCTCTCTGTGCTCTGTTTGTAAAACCAAGTTAAAACTGTTCTTGATTTTGTAGAATGTCCTTAAGGTTGCTTCATCTAGATCTGTTCCTAACAGAATTGGGGTCAACTGTAAAGTTACCAAATCCTGAACTACTGGGTCAGCTTTTAGGGGTGCGTTGTCAATGTTGTACCTCAACTTTCATAAGGAGATGATAATGCATGTTTGACATTTAGCTTTAGTCCATGATTCTAATGCTAGTTATTTGTTTAGGACAAGCCTTCCTGTAAGATGGCTGAATCTTTTCGGGATTTGATCAGTGCTCCTAGCTTGCTCCTTGCTGGCCATTGTTTTGTTTCACTTCATGATTACTACTAAAAACAACGTCACAGAGGAGGGGAGGTGTTAGACAAACATCTGTATGTGTGTGTGTGTGTGTGTGTGTGTGTGTGTGTGTGTGTGTGTGTGTGTGTGTGTGTGTGTGTGTTGTGGGGGGGGGTGTTAAAAAATATTTCTGCTCAGTGTCAAATATACTAGATACGCTACTGGGTATTTGTTCACCTAACTGTGGACAATCCAGATCAAGCCCATTTAGTTAAGGCTGACAGACAGAATGGGGTTAACAAAAAAATGCATCTTTAAGGCTCAACAGCTCCAAACATAATAATATTAATTAAAGGGAGTATGGCCCCCTGCATAAAAAAGGAAGAGGACTTTGTTCTCCACAAAAAAAAAAACAGTTTTTGTCAGATGCCTACTCAATTTATTAGTCTCAAACAAATGGTGTTTGAGGGAATTATCTTTGATTACAGGAATCATCACATCCATTTTCCCATAATGCATCCTTGATGAACCACACTCTTAAGAATCAGTGTATTTCATGAGTTATTAGCAGTTGCTATACATGTATGTCCAATACTTTGCAAGTCATTTTACACAGTCTGGAATAATGCTAGAAAGTATGCAGATAGACTGCTTTTTAAGCATTCTGCCAGTTGGCACAGATGGTTAAGACGGAGAGCTACAGTTCCTGTGGTACAGGGTTTGATTCCCTCAGCCCTTATTTGCCTACTGTGTGGCCTTGAGCAAGTTATTTAACTAGACATTTATGAGGGAAAATGGGACTTTGACGGTAAGCTGCTCAATGGTCTTCTGGGCCACAAGCCTAGTAACTACCTATGAGCCAAACACACCACTATTGTCTTACATACTCGTATTTAACCTGTTTTTACCTTTGGCTTTAGTCCCCACAATATCTAATATCCATGTTGTAGAATCCCTACTGTAAGACTTAACCTCACAGGCAGTTAAATCGACTTTATATTACTAGATGATCTCCACCTTAAATCAATCTTATCACCCAATAAAAACAGCATGTATCCAGTTTCAGAGCTTAGTTTAAACTGGTAATTCCTCCATTAGACCACATTCAGCTCATGTGACTCACTCACTCATAGGTATTCTAACTGGTAATGTACCTAATAAATGTGTGAACATTAACGTTTACTCAGACTCCTTACCTGATCGCTGCCTGTTGTTTCTCACTAATCATTTAAAATACGCAGTGTACACCACAGAGTAACTATGTATCTACCCCTTCTCACCCACAAAAGAATCTCTAATTAATGGCCATCATGTACACAACAAAGGGAACCCACTATACAACACCATGGACAAAGCTGAAGTTTTATTACTATTTAAAGGTATACACTACGGTTCATTCAAAACAAGCCCTTCCCTGTTCTGAAACATACATTATCTGGAAACATGTCACCGTCTAGCCAAAGCAAAGATAGACACAGGTTTGTAGCATATACGAAGCAATAAATGCAGCCACTGACTTCATCTTCTCAACCGCGGATAAAACTTAACTTACTTATTTAAAAACGGCATTTTACATGTCTGATCACACCCACCCCATTAGGTTTTACAAAATGGCACACTACTTGACTGAAGAGTTACCTTTAAAGAATAATAATAAGAATTCTCAGATAATGCCATGTAAGATCCAAACACTCAAAGAGTCCGAGGTTTTCCCAAGATCACTTTTGAGACTGAGCCTTTCCATCTTTATTAACAACTTAACTCAAAATGTTTCTTTAAACTGACGCTATACTAATCCACAGGCCTTGTAAATCTAGAATTATACAAAGTAATGTGCAAGATTCCAGTAACACCTAGAATTAGTGTAACTCAAACAATATCACTATAAACTCAACTAAAATTAAGTCAGGCACAATACACATGTAGAGTTTTATGTCTTACTGGAAAAATTCCCATGGCTCCAAACTTGACTTTGTTTATTCCTGTGAATGCATTCATTTCTACTTTTATCACACTCTTAACCTACTCCCAATGAAAGCACTTACCAGTAAAGTTATAACAAAGTACGGCTAATAATATGCACAGCTGCTAACTCTGGAAACATAGACATCAGTGCATAAAAATATTATTTCTAAAGCATCTTTACTAAACATGACTTAAAAAAAAAGTGGCATACATACACTTATAGTAATAAAAAGAAATGAAACTTTAATTAAACATTTCCTTTGTTATTTTCATGCAGTAAACATTTTAACAATTTTCATTCAGTCCACCACTATATAAATTGCTCAGTTCTAGCCTTCCTTTAAATTTCACTCCTTCTGAACACTATTCGGCACATATATTTCCCACAACTTCAGTTTATTTCCATGTAATTTGTTCCTTCCCTTTTCTAAACATTGCACTTCCAGCTCTTTTACCTCCTTTATAATGCTCAACACTTCAGTTGCAGGTGGTTTAGATTTTGATTTTCTATCACTGCTTTTTTTTTTTGCAACCAATAGTATGTAACTTAGTCAGACTGTACTACGTCCCAACAATTCAGATCTCATACCCCAGCAGAAAATAATAATTTATTTAATTACAACCATTTGCTCCCCCAAACTTTCTGAAAAAAGTATTCTGTGGGTATTTTTTTAAATCTAACAACTTGCTACATCTCCAAAACCATGTTCCCAGTTATTTCTTTCTTACGTTCCCATCACATCTTGAATGTTCGCTATTCTATATACATGAGGAAAAATCCTCTGAAGTGTATTCAGGTGCAAAAATAGTTATGCCAACACTTCCAAGCAAAAATCCAAAAACTTTTGGACTTTTTTTGCATAATTGGGAGATATGCAAATGTCTTCCTATTCTTCCTTTGGGTATTGCTTTTATTTTCTCTTCTCATGGTCCACTGATCGAGTCTGTTCTAGACTCAACTAAAAACACAACCGGAGCTGGCCTTTCATTTAACAATCACCACTCTCATCCTCTACTGCTATACTCTATTATCAATCCTCTAACCTGCAGTCCAAACGTCTTCTTGGTCTCATCCCACTCTATTACCTTTCCCTCTAGTTATTTGCTTTCAGTACCTTTTGGTTCATTTGCTAATTTTCTCCAGTAAATTCCTGTTCCCTCTTGCCTACTTTTTCTGCTCTCTACTTGCAGTCATCCCTGTTGGTAAGATCTCCTTCACCATTCTCGTGTTTTGTGTGTGTTGTTGGGGTGATTTGTATATTATCTTTAGATTTTATAGTAAAATCATTGTTTAGTGGAGGAGCCCTACCTGGGCTAAAGAGGATGAGTTTGTTTTTTTTTGGGATTAAGAATAAGTTTGATGTCAGTGATCCATGTTTCAGCTAGGGTAAAGTTGTGTTGGGTTATGGTTTTTAACTCATTTAGGGTGGGGGCGGCACATATAATGGTGGTATCATCTGCGTATTGCACTACTGAGGCAGAAAGTGAGGATGAGGCTATCTGGTTAGTAAATAGTGAAAATAGCAAAGGGACTGAGGATGGACCCTTGAGGGACACCTATGGCTACTGGCAATAGGGGGGACAACTGGTCTTGCCATAGAACTGCCTGCTGACGGTCTGATAAGTAGTTACTGAACCATGATATGGTGGAGGAGCTTATGTTAAGGGTAGCTAGAGTTTCTAGGAGCATGCTATGGTTAACCATATCAAAGGCTTTGGATAAGTCTAAGAATATGGAGGATACGAATAGTCCTTTGTTTCGATGGTGATTGACAATGTTGGTAAATAAAAATAATGCTGTGGTGGTGCTATGGGAAGGTCTGAAGCCATGCTGGGATTTGGATAATAAGTCATTTTTTAAGAGGCACTGCATTAGTTGGGAATGAACTACTCTCTCTAATATTTTTGATAAAGGTGACAGAAATGTAATAGGGTGGTAGTTGGTAAACTAAAGAGAGTTTCCCCCTTTGGGCATTGGTATAATATGTGATATTTTGCATGAGTGAGGTACTTTACATTCTGATACTGACCTATTTATGAGAATGGACATGGGATAGGCTATGGATTCTGCTGTTATCTGTAGAAAATCTGCTGGCAGATAGTCAGCTGCCAGTGTGGTTGGTTTACGTTTTTTGAGGAGTTTAGCAACTGTACTGGTGGAGACTGGGTGCAGGGAAAAACTGGAGGAGTTGTTTTTTGTATTGAAATGGGTAGGGGGTCACTGTTGGTATGGGGCTACTAGTCGTGTTTTGTGTGTTGGCTAGGGCTTGGACTGTTTCAGTAAAGTCTTTGTTAAATCAGGTGTGGATGTTGTCGTGGTTGTTTGGTAATACAGAGGAAGGAGTGGTTGATTTTCCTGGGTGCAGTAAACTATTGTGGCCCAGAATTTTAGAGGATTGTGAGTGTATTTTTCCTGCATGGTTTTATGGTAGTTAGTTTTGTCAAGTTTTATTAGTTTTTTGGCTTTGTTGCAGAGTTCAACATAATTCTGTTTCAGGGTAGTGGTTTTGTGTTTGTGAAATTGTAACCAAGCTTTGTCTTTTTCTTTCATTATAGTTCTAGTATCTTTTGTTAGCCATGGGGCATAGTTAGTTTTGATTCTAATGGTTCTGGGGGGTGCATGACAGTTTAAGATTTTTAGGAAGGTTGAGTTAAAGTACTGCACGGCTTTGTCTAGAGATAATTGTTTTAGGGGAGTCCAGTTACAGCATATTAGTGAATTGATTAGGTCATTAGCTTTAAAGGTCTTTTTGTTACGTACTACTTTGAAGATGGGTTGTTTATTCTGGTGGGATCAGTTCCTAATTAAGTAGGTTGCTTGATGGTCACTCAGTCAGGAAGACAGCCTGATTGTTGAGCCAGAGTGGGGTCTGATAGTAGAATCTAGTCTAAGATGGACTGGCATTTGGAGGTTTTGTCAATTCTTGTGGGGGCAGATATAATTTGGGTAAACCTATGGAGGTTAATGTAGGTAGAGGGATTTTGACTGGAACAGTCAGACCAGTCAATATTAAAGTCACTTAATAGTATGGTTTCTTGTGGAAGGGAGGATGACAACCAGTTAAGTAGGTTTTCCAGTATGGTAGTGTTACTGCCTGGTGGGATATAACAAATAATTGTTTGTTTGTTGGGGTTAAGTTTTAATTTGGCTAGAATTAGTTCTACATATTTAACTTCTTGGGAATTACACTCAAATTGTTCAATAGTGAGATGCTTTTGGAATAGTATTGCTATGCCCCCTCCCTTTTTTCCTGATCTAGCTCTACATATAATATTGCAGTCAGGGGCAGTAATTTCATTATTGTGATGTTCAGGTTTAAGCCAAGTTTCCGTTAATACAACAATATCTGGTTTGTATAGAGCTAGTAGGGCATGTTTTGCTAAGAAAACTCCTTACATTAATGTTTATAAGGAGGAGAGAAAATGTAGGTCTTAGATATAGAAGATTTGGCTTTGTTAAGTTTGTGTTGTTAGATTTATTGGGTCCTGGATTAGGGTGAATGTGCCCACAGCATGTGAGTTTTTGGAGTAGGTATAGATAGAGTTTGTTTAGTTTGTGTAATATTTTAGCTAGTCTTTGGGAGGGTTGAGGGCTAGTTTTGTATGAACTGTTGTATGTATTGTGTTTATACAATTGTATGGCCTGGATATATTATAGGTTCATAGGTTCATAGGTTCATACTAGGCTATCTGCCCTAGGGCATTTATAAGCCTAGCCAGAGTGTGTTTGGCTTTCGCCACCCATTTTAAATTAATTTTGCTATGCCTTTTTTTGAGGTTAGTATACTGTGCCTCTGTCTAACAGTGACACAGAAGTGATAGCCGGGGTAAACCTACGATCTCCCATCCACTCATCAAGATTCCTCTTGAAGACAGTCAATGTGGGACTCTGCCTAACCTGGACTGGGATTTTATTCCAGAGTGAAGGGAGCCTCTGGGTTATGAATCTGTCCCTCCAGCATGTCCTATTTATTTCAGTGCTGAGGTTCAAGTCTCGAGCGTAGCTCGATGGGATTTGGATTTTCTGAGGTGCAGCATGTCCATTAATTCCGGGTTGGACATGGCTTTATACGTCAGGCACAGATCGCCTCTGAGCAGGCGGTATGCCACTGAGTAGAGCTGGAGTTTCTTTAACCGGGCAGCATATGGCATCTGTTTGAGCCCTTTGATCCTCTTGGTGAGGTACTTTTGGGGTCCTTCCAGTTGCTGCAGGTGTCTGGTAAGGTACATCCCAAAAGGGCATTGTACTCAATTATGGGCCTGATGAGGGATGAGTAAAGAGGCACGATGACCTCCCTGATCTAGATGTGAATCCCTTCATGATTAGGTGGGCTATATAAAATGTTTTTCTAACCACTTTGGCCACGTGGTTGTCAAATGAGAGATTGCTATCAACTTGGGTCCCCAGGTCCCTAATGACTTCTTCTGTACTTAATGGATTACCACCTATGTGGTAATTTGTGGGCACTTTGTTTTTGCCAAAGGGGATGACTATACACTTTTTGGCATTTAGCTTGAGGCCATGGCTCTGGCACCAGTTGTCTGTTTCTATGAGGCCCTTTTGGAGGATGCTTGTGTTGACTGGAGAGTTGATTATGGCGCCCAGTTTGCAGTCATCTGCAAACTTGGTCAGCCACAGTCCTCCCGTGTTGGCCTGTACCGCCGAGAAATATATATCGAACAAGAGAGGTCCCAAGACTGAGCCTTGTGGGACGCCACTTGTAACTGGTTTGGAGTCTGACATGGCTCCAGCAATTCTAACTATGTGGGTTCTGTCCTTGAGCCAGTTTGCAACCCATCTAGTGACATAGGGGTTTATATTTAAGCTGGTGAGCTTATCTATAATGCCCGAGTGGGGTATTGTATCGCAGGCTTTTGCGAGGTCCAGGTAGGCTGTGTGGACCACCTTCCCCTCGTCAATGGCCTTGGTGACTGTTTCAAAGAAATTGACCAGGTTTAAGAGGCAGGATCTGCCCTTAACAAAGCCAAACTGGGTAGGATCTAGTGTCTGTAGGTCCCCAATATCTTTATTTATGAGGTCCATGATGATCCTTTCCATAGCTTTGCAGACCAAGCTAGTCAGGCTTATGGGGCGATAGTTTCCAGGATCCGTTGAGGCACCACCTTTGTGGAGAGGGACCACTGTTGCTGTACGCCACTCTTTGGGTACATATCCTGTAGTAAGGCTAAGATTGAACAGTAGTTTTATGTTTGGGTTTAGCTCTTCTTGGAGTTCATGTAGGACGCAGCACGGGACACCATCTGGTCCCATTGATGCTGTGTTTTTTGCTTTGGAGAGGGCGGCTCTTACCTGAGCATCTGAGATGTCAGGGGCAGCACTCTGTTGGGATAGATATTTGCCCTTTTGGTGGGGAGAGGGGAGAAGTTTGCACTGAACCTGTCAGCTAGAATGTTGGCAATGTCTGTGGGCTCGGTGTATTTTTGTCATTTTGGACTAATTCTGAGCATATCTGGGAATTCCCACCCAGGTTCCTAACATAACTAAAGAAAGCCTTGTGATTATCCTTAGTGTCCTGTGCAATTTTTCTCTCGAAGCTGGCCTTAGACGATTTTATGAGTGCCCGTAGTTTTGCTAATACTGATCAGAGATGCCTTCCCTTTTGGGATTTTGCTCTATCATGTAGTAGCTTCCTCCTTCTATTGTATAGTTTGTTTATGGCTGGGGTCCACCAGACAGGACGCCTGCCTTTGGAGGATTGGGTCTTGGTTTTATTTGGGATTGCATGATCCATGCATTCCTGAAGGTGTTCATAGAATGCGTTTATAAAGGATTCTGCGGTCTGGGCCGTATTTTCCACAGGCCCGGGCTTTGAAGGATTTCGCCTCGGTTTTGAGGCGTGTGAAATTTGCTTTAGAGAAGTTTTTCACTGTGGTTTTCTGGGCAGGGGTGGGGTCGGGATGTGAATATCCAGTGAGATTAGTTTATGGTCTGATCTTACCAGTGAGGGATACACTTCTGGTCTGGAGCATAGTGTCCCCATGTTGGTGATGATCAGGTCCAGTATGTTTTCCCCTCTTGTGGGAGTGGTAACAAGTTGTTCCATAGCATTTGAGTTTATAAATTCTAGGAACCTTTGGGCTAGGGTGTTGGAGCTAGAGTAATGCTCCCAGTCTATGTTTGGGTAGTTGAAGTCGCCCAATATAATGGTGTTTGGAGAGACCTTCATATTTTCCAGTATTCTCAGGAAGGCCAAGTGGGGTTCCTGTGTTTGGGAGGGTGGTCTGTAGCAGGCTATAAACTGGAAGGCAGTTTTACCCACAGTTAGTTGCACATGGATAGTCTCTGATGCTTCGTGCTGTGCCACCAACCTGGAGGTGTGGGTATCTTTGACGAATATTGATACTCCCCCTCCTTTTGTGGTTCGGTCCAAAATTTTGAAAGGTTATGATGCAGCTTAAAAGAGCAATTGTATTCAGTGCAAATGCAGCTAATTGGAACTTGGAGTGAACAGCTGCACTGCAGAAAGATTATCTGCAAAAACAAAGACCAGATGATAAACTGGACCAGCCTGCTGTATGCATGGAGCATGTCTAATCTGATTGAAGAAATCCGGAGATGTGGTACAGCCATTAAGACAAAGTGACCTATATTTTTCACTGTTTTCTTTTGGGGGGTGGTTACAGGGGGTCTCTGTCAATTTGCTATTGTCTTAGGAATTAAATGCCTCATGATTCAAGAACCTGGAAATGCAAGACCATTATTTGTGCAAGTCCATTATGAGAAACTTGATAATAAACATTCTCCACTGTAGCACCAATGTAGATGTCACAAGGGAAGGACTTGAGGGAAGACATCCTGCTCCTCATCAGAGGACTTCAACACAGGCAGGGTCAGGCCTGTACAGTTTAGGGTTTACAGACAGTGGGATCCCTGAAAAGGAATCCAGTGATGGGTGAGAGCCCAGAAAATCTGATGTGAGTTGCAGATAAAGTTAAATAAAATATACAGCTTCCTTTAAAAACACACATGGTATTAAGATGTAATTACTACTGGCATCAGTGACAGGTAAGTGGATATTTTGGGGGAATCTGTCTTTATGTAGTAGGACAGATACACATAATATGACTATTACACAGAACTCTAAACAGTAAGTGCATTTTTAAATGTACACTTCCATTTCCACACAGGAAAAAACACAAAATAAAATTAATTCATTTTTTGTCTTCTAGGTCAGGAAATATCTCTCCTTACCTAAAAGCTCCAGCAAAAACTACCCACAAGTAAGGGAATCCTTCTATCTCCACTCACATATGGCCTCCCTACTATAGTTGCAGCATCTAAGAAAAACACTTCCACCCTACAAACCATCACAAATAAAATTTGCTATTTCATTACAAACACACAGACACACAGAAAGACACACACACACACACACACACACACACACACACACACACACACACACACACACACACACACACACACACATGCATGTGCACACACAAATGCCACTGTCTGAATTGTTTCAAACAGACAGCTGACCTTTCACTGGAAGCACTGCCCTTCAGACTGCTACAGTGCAAAACAATCTTGCCTCTTTCAGCTAAACTTACTGTGAGAACATCCTCCTACAAAGTCAGAAGCCACTCACATACTACTTCCACGTTACTTACAACAAACACAGTGCACTCATCAAGTGTTCTCTGCTTTATTATCAAAATTCTGAGAATCTCTTCCTATCTACCTTAAAGAGCTCTTCTCCTATCCCAGAGTTAAACTTCAACTCAAAAAGACAACTCCACAACTAAGTCTAATTTAGCTGCTTTCAGAAGGGCCACATCACCTAACCGTTACTTCCCCCTACTCTTTCACATTCTCCTCCCATGTCTCTTATTATATTTACATACTGGCGGGCCACAATCGTAAATAGCATACATACTGATATTTTCAGTAATGTATTGAACTGTTGTATTGTTGTTGCCTTTCCTTGTGTATTATTGTTCTCAACCATCTATTCTACTGGAATGCTATTCAGCTAGGCTATACCTGACATCAGTTCATTTATTTATTTCTATTTGTTGACAAAGTAAGTTGACTAGTCTGCTGAACCTTTTCAACCATGACCAGGGTGTACAGAGAAATGACCCATCATAATCAGTGTACTAACTTACTACACAAATATAAATATATACAAAAATGAATAACACATGCAGTTTGCATCATTTATACCTTACATTCATTCCAACATCCGTTTCTTTAAAAATATGAAATATGTCATCACCAATAAAACTGACAAAAGTGTCTTACCTTTCGCAGTGCTGGCCAGTGTATCCTGGCTGGCAGGCAGTGCACCTGTATCCCTCTGCACCCAGACTCTCACAAGTGGGGGAAAACCTGGAATAAGAATGGAAAAGAAGACATTAAAAGCTGTAATTCTTATCACACAAACATCAAACGTCTGATATGAAAAGAAGGTGGGGATAAGCAAGAAAGGTTTATGTAATCAGGTTGGGTGACTGTAAAGTCTGATGTTGGCATTTTATAAAAAGTACTGGGTTTACCGAAGAAAAGTACTGGGTTTACCGAAGAAGGGTTTATGATTAATTATGTTATATACTTCAGCAAGTAAATGCACATAATTTATGCCATTGTGATATGGAAACCAGTGTAATTAACAGCAAACACGAAACAAGTAGGATACAGTACAAAAAAAAAACAGACGTGCAAAGAAAACCTATGTAGCAATGTTCATAATGCTTAAGGGAAAGGCAGGTGTTCCTCAAACATGTCTTGAATGTTTCAGTTCTCCTTTGACATGAACTATTACCAGCGTGCATAAGAAGCTGCTAAACTGCTGCTCATATATAGCTTCGATTCAATAGTTCTCACAGTGGCAGTGCTTTCTTGCATATTTTTCAGCTCAGTCTTCTTTAATGGATACTTTTCAGACAACAGCAGGTCCACTAAGCAATTCACAGTACTCCACTGTATACATTTCAGATATGGACAGGCCAGCTGAACAACTCAAAGGCCTTCCATGCATCCTATTTATGTATGAGAAGGTCAGCTAAGCAACTGAGTGGCACAGAGATGTACGGCTTAGCATTACTGCAGCACAGCACTTGATTTTCCAGTTTGGTTCTTGACTGGGGTGCCTTCTTTATTGAGCATGTATGTCCTCTCCCTGACATGTGGGTTTTCATCAAGTGTTCTGGTCTACCCCAGAAGGTCAGCTAAGCAACTGAGTGGCACAGGTGAAATGGCGATCCTCCAAACTGCCAGTAAGTGGGCATACCACGTTTGTGTGTGTGTGTGTGTGTGTGTGTGTGTGTGTGTGTGTGTGTGTGTATGGGTCTCTATCAGTTCAGTGAAAAATCAGTTCATCGAATGACATTTTTAGTACAATTACATCGAACACACCGTTCATCAAACTGTACATACTGAGATTGTGGTACACTGAGGATCAGGAAATTTGCCCTTTCCCCACTGTAGTGCGATCTCAAAGTTGGTATATACAATTAGTGGGGGTGTGGGGGCTTAGATGAATGACATTTACGATGAAATGCTGTTTGTTGAAGTGACGGTTCACCGAAGTGATACAGCCCCCCACACACACACACAACACACACACACATACATGTATGTATATATGTGTGTGTGTGTGTATATATATATATATATATATATATATATATATATATATATACCCTGTGATAGACTGGTATCATATTCAGTATTAGTTTCTCTGCCTTGTGCCCATGGAATGCTAGCTCTTTCCCACCAGTGATCCTGGTCTGGACCAAATAAAACAGGTAAACTTGGAATGAGTGAACTAAACAACTCAAGTATTATGACTCTTCTAACAAAAAAACAGTAGTGCCTAATCAACCTTACTTGATAAACAAAGGCTATAACTACCAACCAATCAATATTTGCTAAAATGCAGGTGACTTTCTGTTTTATTTTACTCTCATTAAATAACTGTATTTTGAGTCAATTTAATTCTCCATGCACACTTTCCATTCATATGAATAACCTTTTATACGTAAAGCATAAAATAACTTCAGATACTCGGAAGATACTAAGAGAAACAGGCAGTTTACAAGCAGAACTTGAAGTCATTTGAACAGAAAAAGTAAATAGAATGCAAAGATCTTAGTTGCAATTCCATCTCTGCCACTGTTTGCACATTCGTTATCAGCTGTACTTGGTTTCACACAGCCGTTTAAGTGTTGCTATTCCCTCTACAAATTACTAAACCCATTTCTCACCCTCTTAAAAATGCTTTGATAAAACTTTTTTTAAACAGCTGTCATCGATATTTTAATAATTTTATAACTACTACTGTTTCCATAAAATGTACATCATTCACATACTAAAAACCCATTTACTCTAAGGAGGGATGTTAGGCCTGCTGGTGCAGATGAAATCTTATTTGTGATGTTGCTATGAAACAGCTGCAGGATGGCTAATGAGAGGCAAAGAGTTATAAGCGGGTCTATATTAAATCAGCGAAAAACATTTTCAGAGAACGGCTCTTTGCCGAACACTCAGTTTTCCAAACCTTGCTCCGTCGAATGCCCGTTTCAGCAAATTTTTTTCCCAGGGGAAAAAACACTTGGCCATCATCGGGAATTTGCCCATTTCCCCACTCTAGTGTAATCTCGGAGTTGGTATATTTAGTTACGGTGGGTGAGAGGGGCACAGCCTCCACTTCAGAGGGTTTTAAATTTTGTGAACGTTTATGCTGGCCAAGCGTTTTTACCCAGGAAAAAATTGCTGAAACAGCCATTTGATGGAGCAAGGTTTCGACAATGAGCATTCTGCAAAGAGCCATTCACCAAAAAGATTTTTCGCTGATCTAATATAGACCCGTATAAGCTCTTAGCCAGCTGTCCTTCTCTTGGGGGATGGGGCTGCATTTTTTCAGGTTGGTTAAAGCTCTCACTTGAGGCTGAAAGCTAATTCAAAGTAGCTAAACACAAGGGGAATTAGTACACAAACAAAGGGAAAGCATGTCAGACACACTATAGTTTATTTATGTCAAAAAAGGATATATATCTTGAAAACATAATCTAATTTATCTGAAACACATGTATGTTATAATCCTTATACACTTCAGTAATTTAGCCAAGATTGTAATACTTCTCACTGTAGATCTCCCCATCCTTACATGTAGTTTGTAATCATGAAAATCAGTCATAGTTATTGTGTAAGCAATGCTTGTGACACAAGACTGTTATACAGGGTTTCGCCCCCCACCACCTTCACATACTGATCCAGCTAACCATTTGCTGCTTGGTGTTGTTCCAACTGCTTCTACAGTAAGTATCCCCAGTACTTTCATGTGCAGTTGGGACTATGGAAGCCAGTGGTGGGTTAGGAAAGGAAAGGGGAAACATGGAGCAATCTGTTAGGGTTACATATTCTGGGGAATACTATTTATGCCCTAACTCCTTATCTTTGCTTAATATCATATGTATCACCACATGTAATGTCAATTAGTTCCCATATTACCTGGAATGCCAGCTTCATCAGTTTTCTCTTGTGTAATTATAGCACTATTAGTCTCTTTTTCACTATCTAAAGTGATGTCAAGGTAGCTGATTTCTTTACCTAAACCACTGACAATAGAGGATATCAAACCAGTTTGATAGGAACCACAACACAAGAAGTTGTTGAACTCAGGAGAGACACAGCTAAACCTATCCTGAGATGTGGTTCCACTGACATCGACACCAATCTACATGACACTCTGATGATTCAGACAACACCAAAAGATCAATATATTGGTGTGTTTCCACTTCCAATTACCACAGATATGCCAGTCATCAAAGATGCCATCAAAAACAACTGGAAAATCATCATGGATAATAAGGAAATTGCAGAAGGGAAATACACCCTGGGGATCACTTCTGTGGCTCTGCTCGACAGGGGCACAGGAAATTAATTTCTTGGGTGGCGTAAGCCAGGGAACCTTGTTGGCTAGGCTTACTTAGGCCCTTGGGCCGATAGCCTAGTACCTACCTATGAACCTAAGTATTAGGCAAGAAACTTTTTTTCTCTTACAAGAAATCATTTAACATTAAAAATACAGTAGAAAAGGCTAAACAATTCACTCCTGGTGCCATTTCCACTTATGGTACTTTTAAATGTGGCAAATGTAAACACTGTAGATATATTAACAATTACTGCAGTGTGTACCTGAAATCAATAAACAGAACTATTGTTGCACAGGACAGATACAGCTGTGATTTAACTGGTGTTGTACACCTGGTGAGCTGTAAAACATGCCCCGCCTTCTATATAGGAAAGACCATTAGGAAGCATTCCAAATGGATATATGATAACAGCTTGGCCATCCAGAAGAAAGAGATCAACAATGCCTTATCAAGGCATTCTTTATCTTGTACTGATTTCAGGAAGTTTCATTTTTTTTTGTATTGGACAGAGTCCACCTGGTTGACGTTACAGGGAACAACAATGTGCTGTTGCAGTGCTGGGAAGCCGAATGGCAAATCCGGCTAGCAGCAGACAAGAAACCAGGACTAAATGATTACATATATACACCTTAGGTACTTCTTATTAGCACAGAAACTGATTTTTTATTTTTCTTAACCTATCTTACTATGTTACCATTCATACATACATATTTTTTAAAAAATCTATTTGAACTGTATGTAATTTAAAACTCATATTTATTGACTGCCTTGATTTAGAATATAGGCTCATATGACTTTAATTGCTCTTTCATTCATAAACAGTTTTTTACTGTGATTGGATTAAGAGGTCATATGACTATCCTCGGTAGTATTTTAAATTTGCCTGTGGTGGTTTCTGCCTTATTTCTCATGAAGTTCTGAAAATAAATATAGCACAAAAGCGCTTAATCATTGCATTCAGACTCCTTGGCTACCTTTATAGTGGTTTAAGGTTCATATTCCATGCTGCTTTTTTTTTGGTTCCAAATTTATAACTTAAACTTCTGAACAGTGGTTCCAACATATAATGTTAATCTTTCTAGACACTTCTTTTCCATTATCTTCTACAAAGAAGAAGTGCTACGCTCAAGTTCCATTTTTAATAATACAAAGGAGACAAATGTGATCATGTTAATTAGGTCAATGATCGATTTCTTTCAACATTTCCAATAAAGATATGAAACTTTGAGTTCAAGTACATGTATTACTCAGCTACACATTGCAGCTGTATATTCATCTCGTACACCACTTGGTATTCCACCTGAATAACTATACAAATAAGAGGTGGTAAATATTGGTTTAAAATTTGTAGTGACCATAAAATAGTGTACCGAGGCTTAGGATTTACCAAAACAAAGTTATAAGCAAATCAGTGATCCATTACAGGGCTATCGTGATATAATCATAGCACAGTCAAAAACTTGTGTAAGAGAATATGTGACAAAGTATCATAGGAAGCATTACTTGCACATCTATGAAACTCGGAATGTCCTGGACTTGCAGTCACTGAATCAACCCAAACTCAAAAAATAAAATAAATCACTGGTTTTCATTTCACATCTTCACAAACATCACTTTGCTGCTTTTATTCATTCACTCCAACTGAGCTCTACAAGTTTGTAATCCAATAATTGCATTGTGAGCTTTTTCACAAAATCACATTATGTCCTCACTTTTCAAACAAATGTTCATATCTCTAGAGCAATAAGGGTTACTAAAGAAATGTAAAAGACAAATTGTTCAGCACAAACAAATCTTTACACTGGTAGTGTCCATTAGATTCTAGGTCCTAAAATGGATTTTATAAGTCATAATAAACACAGTAAATATTGACTTTGCAATATTTTGTAATGATTTTACAATATCTCAGTAACATACTGATAAAAATTGCACACAATCTCAGTAACATCTCAAACAACGCACATTCTGTCTGCAGCATTTTGTTTATCCATCTGTCAACTTTCACATGAGACTACACAGATCTGTCTGTGCTACTTTGTTGTTAAGATACTTAGAAAAATACAAAAAGTATGAGAATACAAATAAATACTACACGAACAATTACTATCTGTTTAGCAGCATTATTCAAAGGTAAAATATCAGTGCTGCTATGTTGCTTATCATGTAAGATTTAAGATGAAATCTTTCAGTGGCTTGTATTTAGCATGATTATTATTAATGTTTTCAGGGCTGGCAACTCGGCACGTAAAAAATCTACTGCCAATCATTAGCGGACCGGAGTTCCACTGTGGCGACCCCTAACCGGGAAAAGCCGAAAGACAACAACAACAACATTATTAATGCAGATATTAACAGTATATATTAAGATGCCTTCTGTCATCACTAGGCTGCATTGAGTTAACATTTGGAGTCCAGCACTCATTAGTCTTCAAAACCAAAATGTGGGAAAAACAAACAGCAGCAAAGTAAAAAGACTACACTACTTATTGTCTGTAAGTACTCTAAGCTATCAACTTTCTAATCAAAATCTGACTTCAGGTTTTATAGGAAAACCAGTAGGGAAAGGTTTGTCAGATCTCCAGAGATACTTACATATTTTCTGGATTAGTCAGTGGGCAGCCACAAGGCTGACAGTCCTCTGGGGTACCAGCAGTGGCATCTCCAAAGTAGCCCGGAGCACACCGGTCGCAGAAATCCCCTACTGTGTGGTACAAACAATTCTGCAAGTAAAAGACAAGATAATGCTCATTTTATCTGCAAGAAAGACACTTCAAATTCTAAATGGATAAAAATGAAACTTTTGAAAAAAAAAAAATCACAACATTACAGTAATGTTTTCTGGACCAGCAGCAGCTCAGCTGAGACATATTAGTAGTTTTACCTACTTTTCTCTTCACATCACTGAACTGTCACTAAGCTTCAAAGTTATATTCTAAGGGTTATGTTTACTGCTGAAGGAAGAACATTTGCCAGTAATTTCAACTTTATAAATGCAAACATGAAACTTCAAACACAGTCACCTTTTGACAATGCTACACCACATGTTTCTTCTTGCCTCAGTTCAGACATACAACAGAGGAGCTTGTATTACTGCACCTCACTAAGACAAGTGGCACACCTCCACAGCTAGCTACAGCAGCAGAATTACTAGAAGGTAGCTGCCCAGTGTGCCTGTCTAGTGGCATATGTGCATATGGGATATATGTTCTGGCAGCAAATCTCAGGCCAGGATCTAGGCTGTGCGCCTAAACATTAACAGCACCATCTCTGTGAGGGAGCAGAGATCTATCTACAGTAAAGTTTATCCCAACTTTTCATAGCTATCCATGAATGTTTGATCCATTCTCATCAGGAATGCTTTTCCTCTAAAAAGATGGAATAATTTGAAATTACCAACAATGGCCAAAGTCTCAATCATTAAAATGAACGTACTCCCTAAAATGTTATATATCTTTCGAGCGTCTCAAGTCTCAATTTCCAAGAAATTCTTTCAACAAATTCACACAGAATTAGCTAAATTTGTATGGGAGCCTAAGAAAACCAGAATAGCTTATGAGAAATTGATGATTCCGAAGGTTAAGGGAGGTTTAGATTTACCTAACTTTGAGTTATATTATTTAATAATAAACTCTAATAGAATTCTAAGAGTGGCTAATTATGACATATCTAATTATAAATGGTCACCTAATTGGTTAATTCTGAACTATAAACATGTTGTTAAGTTGGGAATGAATTCTAAGGCATTACCCTTTTTAAAGAAAGAGAATTTTAAATTATATGCCTTGATGGAACACATTAGAACATATATAATATCGGTACAAAATCTGTTTCAATCTTTGGATCTTTTACAATATATGATGACTCTTCAACCTTTTCATAAGAATCCGAACCTGAAAATCAATAATCAATTGATAGACCTTAAAAGATTTCCACAAATAATTAATGTAACTTTACTGGATCTATACCCTTATATTGGTATATCAGTACAGGATATATTAAAAGAGATGAACCTCCCTAAATCTTATTTAATTATAATTCGACAATTAAAGGATCTTTCCATAAATTATTTTAATGACTTTGGAATTAAAGAAGAAGATTTGACCAAATGTTTAAGTTTATGGCAAACTCTGATGCAAGATTTTAAATATATAACATCTACATACAACTTAATAAAAGAACTGAAATACAAGAATCAAATACTCTTCGCAAATTACTGGAAGGAGAAAATACCATTGATTGAGGACAATAAAATATTAAAAGCTATTAACCTAACCTTAAAAGCAGTATCTCTCCAAAAATTGTTATTTACGCAACTGATGATTTTTAATAATGCCTATTATACTCGTCTTAGAATACATAAATTTGACTCTAAAAATTCACCTAAATGTCCATATTGCACTGATCAAACGGCAGATCTTTTACACATGTTCTGGAGCTGTAAATGTATATTTAAACTTTGGAATTCTTTAAAAATTCAATTACAAAAAATGGGTTATCAACAATCTACACTTTGCTGGGAATTTATGATTCTACATATCCCTTGAATTACTTGGATAAATCCCAATTGATAATACTTACAAATATTTTTTTATTAATGAAGTTATACATAGCTACAAACTGGTTGAATCCAGTGCAGACTTCATGGGAAAATTTTAAAAGTGTAGCAATAAAACATATTTTAGCACATAAATTATTAATTAAGGATCACAAGAAAAACATAAATAATCCAAAAATTTGGGAGAAAATCTTTACTATTGTATTGGCATAATGATTAAATTATATTGTTCCTCGGGGTGTACATATTAAAGTTGGAAACGTTATCAATAACCTGTATACTGATACTAGATCTTTTAATACCTTGTCAAGAATTTTATCTTAATGTATAAAGATTTTAGTTATCTGTTGGAAGCATTCATGTAGATAATGTATATATAGTGTAGTAGTGTGATTATAGGTTTACTTTTGATATTGCTGTATGTTATTTTGTGTAGTGTATTATTGTATCAACAACTGAAAATAATAAAGATTTATTATTGAAAAAAAAAAAAGGAATGCTTTTCCAATGGCCTGATTCTGTTCCTGAACAGATGTCACTAGTGTTATAATTGGGAATACAGCTACTGTGCCACTGTGCTGGTTACCCCTGACTCTTGAAAGTTGAACATATACTACAGTTCAGGCATTTTAACAATTTTTGCACAACTAACACACAGCACCACTCTTTAACTGTTCTGAAAATGGTTAAAAAGGGTGACCCCATTCTACACAATTTTTTATGAAACCCAAAAGCATGATTCATACCAGACAAATTCCAGACTCAGGGTGGCAAGATTCTGAGTGACCATTACATTCACAGAGTTCACAGTTTCCAAGGTAGAGACCACCACCAGTTCGAGTATAGCCTGGGGCACAATCCTAGAACACAGAGACAAAACATTCTTAATAAAAATATTTCACTGATAAAAAAAAAATCTACAGCCCACAGTCAGAAAGATTCAGAAAAATATTGAAAGTACAACAACAAGCCATATTAACAGTTGTTCATATTTGTTCCGACCTTCCCTAGTGTACCATACAATATTTAGAAATGATATTATATTAAATTGAGTAAACTCCCCACAGATGAATGCCTCGGTATTCAAACTGCAGACTCCATACATTTACATTGAAGTCAAATATATCTGTGCAACATCTGGATTTGTTTATCTAAATATCAATACTGGGCTGAAGCCTCTGAGCTACTGTTATACAATGCACTACACAGCTTATGTCTTCTGTAGGGTAGAGATACTGTTTAACATTTATTCATTTATTAACTGGGCAAATCCATTAAGGGCAAATCTCTCCTTTTCGGTGTAACATGGAAGAAAAGGTTGGTGAAGTGACCTGTTTAGTCACACAGTAAAACAACAAGGTCTGCAAGACAGAATTTATTATCTCACATTTTTAACAAGAAGCATCTTTATTAAATTATCACTTATAACATAGGCAATCATATATTTATATAAATGAAAACAAACCAGACTGACATAGTCTTAGTTGCAAACATTTTACATCACAGACCGTTTTGACATAATTTTAGTTGTAAATATTATACATCCCAATTTCAGTTGTTTACCTCTTTTACTATATTCAGTACTTCTAGTAAAGTTGGTTTAGACTTTGATTTCCATTTTCTAGTAACTGCCTTTTTGTCAGCCACCATAATTAGACTCAGCAAGGCCTTACTATGTGTAGACAATTCCAATTCTGTATCATAGCTCCAAAAAATAATTTCCCTAGTCACACCAATTTTCTCACCCAGTATCTCTGATAGAGTAGTCTGCAGGGAATCTGTAAAGTCTGCCAACTCATTACACTCCCAGAAAATATGTTCTCAAGTACCTCTTTCTTCACCATCAGACTTCCAACATTTGCTTTCTACCTGGATTCTCAGGAGTCTACTTCGGTATAAAAATATCTATGTAACCATTTCTAAGCAAAAAATTCCTAAATCTTCTAGACTTTGTTGCATATTTGGGAGACAAAGTATTCTCTCCCATTGTTTCTTTGTGAACTGCTTATCCAATCTCTCTTCCCAATCCTTTCTAACCCCCTCTGACTGATTCTTATAGTTATGCAATATTTTGTATGCTCTACTAATTACTCCTTTTTTAACAGCAGCTTCTCTTCTAGATTCTACTAGAAATTCTACCAGTGCTGGTCTTTCATTTAGGGCCCCCTTACTTCTTTCTCTTTGCCTATACTCTGATATCAATCCCTGACAGGAAAGGCAATCTCTAACCTGCAGTCCAAATAAATGATTGTCTTCTCATTCTATTACCTTTCCTTCTCTAGTTATTTGCTCCTAAATATCTTGGTTTCTTTTCCCAATAAATTCCTACTGTCTATATCCCTAATTGCAGTCATCCCTATTGTCAGGATCTCCTTTCTTCATGCCCATGTTCACTTAATATTTAGAATTCTTTCTGCTGCTTTATACATATAATATTCTGTATGACTATTGTTATTCTCCTTAAAAGCCTGCATCCAAAATCTCAGTCTCTCCTTGTTTCTTCAACATCATCCCTTTCCACTTTGAATTATAGGTTTCTGCTTGTGCTATATGTAGGAGCCTTAACTGTGTAGCTCGGAAATACCCCTTCAAATTGAGAAATCCCAATCTGCCCTTTTCTATTCGAAGTACAAGTTTATCCCACTTGAGTCTTGCCATCTTCCCCTCCCAGATAACGTCCTTCAGCTCTTTATTAATTGTTATTCACAACTTCTCCTCTAGTTGACAAAATATGCCTGACATGTAACTCTGTCACATATTGACATATTGCTAAACTTCTATATATTCAAAAGAAAAAAATAAACATACTTTAACATATTAAAGAAAAAAATATTTTAAGTGATTAGTAGCAGTGTGACGGCTTGCTGGTTAAGATGTCTGCTTCACAGCACCAGTGTACGGAATTCAATCCTGACCTCTGTTCACTGTCTGTATGAAGTTTGCATTTCCTTCACATAACTATGTGGGTTCTCTCTAGGCATCCCAGTTTCCTTCCAAAAAGACTGGATACTCTAAAGTGTCCATATGTACTGGCTTTTCCCTTACCTTCATGACCCAGGCCATGTCTAAAAAGGGGTCACAGGTATATACTAGCATAGTGACCACCATGGCCTAGGAGTGGGTATGTTAATTAAGAAGTTTCTAGAGGTTATGTGGGCAGGTATGTTAGTTAGGAGATATAGGTTCATAGGTATATACTAGGCTAGTAAATATTAGGCTATCAGTCTGCAGATTGTTGAAAACAAAAAACAAAGCAAAGCAGAAAATTCGGTGTATACAGACCCCAATTTTATTATTAACACTTTGCATTGTTTTTTGTTTTCAACAGTTTTTCGTTGGTTTGTTTGTTCAGTTTAGTCTGCAGACTGTTACAAGCCTAGTCAACAAGCAGAGGTCAGAATCAAACACAATACCTTGTATCTGTGAGTTAAAGATCTTAACCATTATGCCAAAACCTCGCTATACTGAAAAAACAGTTCATTTACCTAGTTTTAAAAAAGGAATAAATTAAATTAATAACATTTTTGTGAACTATAGTTAGACACTTCAGCATATTCAGGACCCACCTTGGTTTGCATCCACAACCCAGACCTTGTACATCAAAAAAGATTACAGGTTGCCTTTTTTGCATGATTAGTCTATACAGGATGCCACTATCACCACAGCTGGTAGTACCTCCTCCTCCTTAAGATCAGAAAACCGTGGGTTCTAGTCCTCATTTGACATTGAGGTCATAACTAATGCATTGCAATCTGACTGCAGTAAACGATAACTACTGTACTAATAAGATATGCCATACCTTAACTGAAATCATGTCTCATTCCAGTGCTCTTTTGCCTGGTATCGTAAAAAAAAAGTCAAAGAAACCAAATGAAGAGAGCTGGGATCTGTCTCTATCCTTGGCCAACAACCCCTTCCTATAATGACTGCACATGTAGTTTCCAGGCTGTATGGCCACATGGCATGCTGTGCACAGTGGCGGCTGTCACACACTCAAATAACTGACTAAGCCCCAGGTATAAAGTATTTAGAGATATGATGTATGAAAAATACAAATTTGTCTCTCCAGGAAAAACATGGTAGGTCAGTACTCTTGTCTATGAGGCAACAGCTCTAACTAGTTCAGTGAAAGGACAACAAGAACCAGTCTTTTCTTAGATATATTCCAGGCATGTGGTCTAGATGACCACTGACACGTCTAACCAGTATAAGCCCAAAACATATAAGAATTATTAGCTGTTCCCATGAAGGAATACCATAATACATATCCTAGTGATGAATTGTGAATACCTATCCACTCACTGAGTTTAATCCTAAATTGTTAGTGTTGGTTTGCTTGATGCGCACGTGAGTCTATTCATGTTAATTTGGGCTGTTTCATGCCAGCAGGTTTTACTTATGTGCTGGACACAGTTAAGATCTTTGCTGTATTTGTGATGCTGTGGGTCTTCAGTATGTGAAGGAGATTAAGCAGGGCAGGGTCCTTTACAGTATGGAAGGCTAGGCACAGACCTCTGGAAAACAGCCCATATAAGACAGAATATAGTGACAGGGCTTTTAAGCTACTAGCGTAGCTTATGGAGTTTAGTCAAATAATTTTCTTGCTTATGAAATTTTGGAGCTATTTTAGATGGGCAAGATGTTTGGAGACATACATGTCAAAGAGGACAATGCACTCACTGACAGGTCTGATAAGGGCTATATACAGAATAATTTGACCTCTTTATTTCTCAAAGAAATTCCATTATACAATAAGTGTTTCAGTTTGAGTAATTTTTTTGACTATGGTTGAAACATGGTAAAGGGCAGTTTGTTGTTGATGAGGGTATTCAGATCTCTGATGGCAGTGTCAGTTTTAAGGGGGAGCTGCCTTAATATCGAATAAACTAAGGAATGTTTGCTTCCCAAATGAAATCAGACAACATATTTTCGTATTAAGCTTAAGCTCGTTGTCAATACACTGGACATTAGTGTGATGATGCCCTTGTTGAAGTACGAGATGTCCAAGGGGAGTGTACAATAGCACCCAGCAAATGTAGTTAGCCAAAGCCCTTTTGAGTTTTACACTGATGTCAGAAAAACAGACACTAGCTAAGAGGTGCCCAGGACAGGGCCTTGAGGGACACTGCTAGTAAAATTCCTTTGTGCTGAAGAGGTACTTCTGAATCCTACTGCATGCCTCCTGTCAGAGCCAGCTGGCTATCCAGCAGATGGCATAGGACTTAATGGTCAGTTACATGATCTTGTTGATAATACCTGCACAGAGGATGGTATCAAAGGCTTTAGCTAGTCCAGAAAGGCAGTGTGGACAGAGTGTCCCATGCTCATGGCTTCTGTGACTTTATCAAAGTAATCAGTTAGAATGAGTAACATATATTTAAGGACTTTCATGCTACAATAATGGAGGGTAGCTTTGAGAATTGAATACAGTTATTTAAGGAGGCTAGATAGAACACTACCTGTTACACATTCCTTTCAAATATGTCAGAGAAAAAAATGAGCATGATGGGTAAAGATGATTCCATGTTTCCTAATATGGTAAGACCATCATTGCATCACATGACAAAATCATCTCATAGATGACGTTATTGGTTTCACTACATCTCCTCAAATTAATATATCTAAGATCACACAGCAAACCATAACATGCAAGCTCAGAACATATCATGTACTCAAGCTCACGAATAACACAAAAATGGAACATTTTACAAAAAATCATTTTCTGCAGGGAGACCAGGATCTCGTACACATCCGCCCCACAAATCTACTATTATTTTCAGTCTGAGGTTGCTGCACCTCGATGAAAGAGCAGTCACTGACAGGCAAGGTAAAACCTCCCTCACTCTGAGATCAGGCAAACGCAGAACCGGCCAACCTATGAAGTAGGCACGTTACGAGAAATAACATCTTGCTTGTATGTGTCTCAAGAAAAAGTGACCCAAGCAATTAACCACTTGTTAAGTTAAACCAAGTGCGATATGAACTTGCATGATCTGAGAAACTGATTGTTAAGCCAATTTTCTCAGTGGTGAGAATCAGTACAGTGTTCTGACCTAAAGGATATAAAACACTGGAACTTATGATGCTAAATGAAAAAGAATAAATATCCACTGTATTTATCTACTCTTTTTTAAATACCTTTATTAAATTATCACAAAAGACTCAGACACAAATACTGTAATAGAAAAGTAAAGAAACACGTTAATATTTTTCCATTTCTATACATTAAGAATCATACATGCTTTCTTTCTTTATAATTGTCATAAGTAGAGTATTACATAAATTACTGAATTCTTGCCTTCCATTAAACCTGACTTCTCTTCCTGAACATTATTCTGCATGTACTGTTCCTACAAATTCCATTTATTTCTATGTAATTTGCTCCTTCCTTTTTCTAAATATGCTTCTTTCAGTTCTTTTATCTCTTTCACAATATTCAATACTTCAGAAACAGCTGGTTTAGACTTTGATTTCTATTTTCTAGTAAATCTAACATAACTGGGCTGTGCGCCATCAAGACGTGTAACAACAAATCTTGCTGTGCAAGATCCAAACCATGACAGCATATTTGAAACCAAGAACACAAATTTGCTGAAATCTATTAACTTAAACTTATGCCAAGACAACAAGAAGGATTCCCTGCAAAAACAACAGAAGATCTCCTCAATGACACTGTACTGTTTTTGTTTATTAATCCTAATTGTTAATAATGTACCTATATGTAACCATAAGGTTGTATTTTTATAGCTTTCTATAACTATGTTACTTCTGTGGAGCTTTTCTCTCCGGGTCTCCGCTGAAAACAGGCTAATTGCCCAGTTAGACATTACCAGGTAAACAAATGTAAATAAATAAATAAATAAACTTAGATTTAAAGAACAGAGAGGCCAACTTGTATTCATCTGAAGTGCTCTACAAGTGGACTTACACACTAGACTATGTAGCCTACTGACCATGTGAAAGAACATGGCTACTCAACTCAATGTAGCAAAGATATCTCTAGACAGGAATGCTATATTTTTACTAGAGATCACAGTAAGATACACAGCAAAGGAGCTTGGCACTGCAAAGCCCAGTATGATTCCATTTGCATTCAAGCCTCTCTCCCAGTCTTCTCAATACCTGTGGAGAGGAGTGTCGAGTGGGATGACCAGTAAGCATGCACATACTCACTTCCACAAGGGACATTTCCCTTTTGCACTCACGCACCAATACCCAAGCACAGGAGGTTTTCTTGGCTTCCATTAAGGAAAATTGCACCTACCTGGTGTGTCATGGGTGTGTCATGGTTGCCCATCCCCACCAAGACAAGGTTGCAGGTCACTCTCCTTCAGACATCTTCCTTTTGGCCTGGCTCTTTCAGTGCTGAGGGTTGCTTACTGAACCACAGTCCTATGGGTCACAATCAGAGCTTTATCTCTGTAAGCCATGGAGGCAGGCAAAAACTGGGATAAATTTACTGCAAACTAAACCAAGTGATGACCTAACTGACGGAATAATTCCAACACCAAGTCAGAGGTAGATACACAAAACTGTAACATTATGTCTAAGGTATATCCAGAATGATGGGTTACACAGGTGACAGCCTGAATGAAGGCAAAACCGCTCATACTAATTCCTAGATCAGAGCCACAAACTCCTTAATGATCCAGAGGCTGAAGTCAGCTAAGAGTATCCAGTCCAGGAACCTGAGACAGACTCAGGAAGTCTACAAACCCTTTAAGGAGTGTCTTCTCACTCCTTAGTAGATGATGGATTAGGACGAATGTACAACTCGCTGTTATTCCCAGGATATTCTGAAAAGTTAATGTTAAGACTTTGAACTTTTAGTTACACACGGCAGTTAGTGAAAACAGACTAGTGATCTTCTCCATCCCAGTGTGCTGAACCAAGAAGGAGAACACTGACAGCCATTGAGGAAGAAATGACCAGGTATCCATAATAAATGCTAGCTCAATATCATTAAGCAAGTCCAGAACAATTACAGTCCTGTTGTGAGTAAACCTGATACTGGAATACAGGTAACCATGTTGATAGGTTGCTGGATGGATTGATACAAAGTGGTATAATAATATGACTGTTCCACAGTGTGAAATAATGCCATAGGTACTCATGGGGTGTCACTGGTGGTACTGGCATCCTTACACAGAAGCAGGTACAGTCTGCTGCAGTTAAAACTAATCAGAATGGCATTACTTTAACGTTCCCAACTGTTTAACAATGTCGACTTTATGGATGCCACTTTATGACTCTCGAAGTAGTGCTACAGGGGCACGATGCTGAATAACAGATGTGGCATATTTAACCTGCTTACATAAGACTGCTGCATGAAAGATGCATGTAATTTGTTCTTTTTACTGATGTCTACAAATAGTATAGTATGATTAGTTTGCTTGATTGGAATGAAAGCTAGTAGAAAACTGCTCACAGTTAACACTTTAGCACACCTTGCAAGCCTTTGTCACATATGACAATACCTTCAACACCATTTCAAGTCAAGGAACAGTCATGTGACTGCCTTGCTTTACAATAATTCATCCAGTGACCTCTGAGCCAGATTCTAGAATACAGTACATTCAGAGGAGTCAGTAGTTTTCAAATTTATGAAGCCTGTCCAAGATAACTAAACACAACTCTGGGTACATCACACAAGATGAAACATGAACTTGTGATCCCTAAGGTGACCCTAAGGTGACTCCAAGTTACCAAACAGCTGACAGACCCAAATGTTCTGGGCCTCCTGTGTTGAACTCTCTTCAGCACCCCACCATATGCTGCCTCAAAATTTGATACCTTGTATAAGAATGAAAAAAATTCAGTAGGAAGTTTCTGGGGTAAAAGAAATGGGAGCATTTTCTGTACAAAATATAATGTGAGTTTAAAAAATACTGTAGCCTAATAGAGTAAAAACATATCAAACACAGTCAATGAAGAGTTCAGACAACAAAGGCAGTAGAGTAGAATATTGCCAGTGACTATAAATACACAAGGAGAAAGTACTTATCTTCTGCCACTGTAGTTTGGCAGTATGTAGTATCATGTGACATGCTTCTTTACTTTTCTTCAGACAAACAGAAAAACTGAAGCCTCAGCAGATGGAAATTTTATCTGCTAAAAGAGCCTACAGAAGCCACAATGGTAGTGAAATTGCATGGCAACCAAAGCAAGGGTAACACTTATGAAATAGGGTACTGCAAACCCCTAAATGAAGTAAAGAGAAGCCAAGTAAAATTTAAAGTCCAACAATTACTTACACAGATGAAGTCCCCAAAGTCATGAGAAATATTCAAGGAACAAAGAAAGACCACTCAAGGCATGCTGAACTGAATACCGATTTAGTGGAAATATGTGTACAATAAAAATAATCTTCTTCTTCTTTCGGCTTTTCCCGGTTAGTGGTCGCCGCAGCGGATCACCTGTCCGCTCATGACTGGCAGTGGAGTTTTTACGGTGTCAAGTTGCCAGCCTGGCGCCCAAACTTCCACAGAAGGTACACACATGCACACACGCCTAGGGCCAATTTAGAGTGTCCAATCCACCTACAGCATGTCTTTGGGATGTGGGAGGAAACCAGAGCACCTGGAGGAAACCCATGCAACCACAGGGAGGACATGCAGACTCCGCACAGAAGGCACCCCAGCCAAGGATTGAACCGGAGAACCTCTTGCTGTGAGGCAGCAACACTAACCGCTGCACCACCATGGCTGCCTGTACAATAAAAATAATATGGAAATGAAATATGCCGCAGGTGGACAATGTTACTGGGGACAAGCCAATAGGAAGGACTGTATCGGAATAAAATGAATGTGATTTAAAATACCAGAAATTAAAAAATAAATAAATACGAGGACTGTGACTTGTCAGTCTCTCATTTTGTAATTTTCTAAGTGTACTAAAAACATAAAACAGTGATTTGAATGCTTTTTATCTTATGCCTAAATGAGAAAATACAGTGAGGCAAGTTTAATTAACACAAATGCTCTGGAACAGATAGTTTGCACCCCCACTAGGGGATCTAATGTTCTGGAGACAGTACTCACCAACATGTAGGGTCACTGTACTTCCTCATGCATCATGCCCTCCCTGGTTAGGTCAGACCACAAATCAGTCTTGTTTGAAGTAACTTCTGGAACTGTCACTCTCACAGGAACAAAAATTATAAAAAACTTTACCAAAGACAACTAAAGCCTACTAAGCGATGGTATAAAAAGCTTCATACCACCCATAACTGCAGACATCAATGATCACTATGCAGAAGTGTACGCAAATGCCCTGTACAAACACTTAAGAAACTGCATAAACTTTGCTGTATCTGACCAGATCAAGACCAGATCTTCCAGTAAAAACAAGCCACCGTGGTGGACTTCAAGTATAAACAATTTATAAAACAAGAGGAAGAAACTGTTGTCCAAAAACAAGAAGAATATCATTCTGCAGAGGAAGAGTTCCTTGTTAAGCCTCAACAGGAAAATCATAAATCTTGTAAAATCGTCTAGAGCAAATTATGAAACTAAAATTGCATCCCTAGCCAAAGCTAATCATAAGGCATTCTACAACTATGTCTGAAGTCTAAAAGGGAATGCCCAGCTATGTGCCAAACTGGTTGTAGATGGGATTGTTATTACTACACTGGAAGACATTGCCAACCTGCTAGATGACAGATTCAGCGCAAACTTCACCCCTCTGTCCTCACCTACCATATCCCAAAGCATACCTGACACCAGTCCTCTGCCTAGTATCTCTAGAGAATAGGTCATGTCTACATTCGACAAGGCCAAAAACATGGCCTCAGTGGTACCAGATAATATCCCAGGTTGTTTACTAAACAATCTAAAACAAGATCTAGTGGACCCACTTCATGTTCTCTTTAATCATAGCTTGAGAACTGGCTTTGCTTCTGCAGAATGGAGAACCTCAACAGTAATCCCCTGCACAAAGTGGGACCATCAACTGACCTTGGGAACTACAGACCCATAAGTCTAACCAGACTCATTTGCAAGGCCATGGAAAGAATTATCATGGACCTCATCAACAAGCACATAGGAGACCTACAAATGCTGGACCCAATCCAGGTTGGCTTCGTTAAGGTTAGATCATGATTATTAAACCTGCTAGACTTCTTTGAGAATATTACCAAAGCCATGTATGAAGGTAAGACAGTGCTGCACACAGCCTATCTCGACCTTGCCAAGGCTTTCAGCACAATTCCCCACTCTGGCATCATTCAGAATCTCTCCCAGATAGGGATTAACCCTTATGTTACTAGATGGGTAGCCAACTGGCTCATAGACAAAACACATTCTGTCAGAATTGGTGACTCCACCTCCACAAGTAGACCCGTCATCAGTGGAGCACCACAGGGGTCTGTGCTGGGCCCCTTGCTGTTTGGCATCTATTTCTCCAAGTCCAGGCCAAAGGCTAAAGTAGATGGCTGTTGGCTCACCAAGTTCGCTGATGATTGTAAACTGGGAGCAATCACTGAGTTTCCCAACAATATCAACATATTATATGAAGGGCTAACACAAACAAATGACTGATGCCAAACCAATGGTCTAAAACTAATTGCAAAAAAAATGCATTATTATTCCCTTTGGCAAAATGGAATTCCCTACAAATTACAATATTGACAGCACACCCCCCCCCCCCGACTTCCAACCTATTGGCGTGAAACTTGGGAACACAGGTTGATAGCAATCTGAGCTCTGACCACCAAGTTTCCTCGGTGGTTAAGAAAGTCTTCTATGTAGTGCACCTCATAAGCAAGGACATAGCATCCAGGTCAAGGGATGTTATAACTCCACTGTACTCGACCCTCATCAGACAACTAATAGAGCATAATGCACCCTTTTGCGTGTAACTCACCGGACACCTGCATCAGCTGGAGAGACCTCAGAGATTTCTCACTAAGAAAATACAGGGACTCCAAACCATGATCTATGTGGACGGGCTGAAAACTGTGTCACTTTACTCTATATCTTACAGCCTGCTGAGAGGTGATGTGCGCCCGGCCTAAAGGGCAATCTCCAACCTGCCCTAATGTAAATGCTGCACATCTGCAAGTCAAATGGCACAAGAGTCACTCACTCTAGGGATCTCACCCTAGCTTGTGACATTAACAGAACATGCTGGAAAGACAGACATGTCTCCCTGTGACTGCTGCTTATCTTGATAGACTTCCTAATCAAGTAAAACAGAGCTCCTCACTGACCCTTTTCAAAACCAACCTAGATAATTGGATGGGAGACTGCAAATTCACCCCTAAGGTGGCACCCATATCCCTCATGGACAGGTATAGCCGGTGTTGATAACAGACCCGCTCTGTTCATAAATTCATTCTGAGAACTACCCAAAAAATACAAATGGGGATACTTGGGATTAACATGGCTAGGCTTGTAAAAGCTCTAGTCTTAGTCACCTCCTATGAACCTATAATTAAATAACAATGTAAACCTAGATAACCAATGTCCCCAATCAGCAGAGTTTACATGTCCATACTACTTCTATCACAAAGGGACATGCTTGGTGGCTTCCTTTGTGGTCCTACTTCAGCTTCTCATTCCTCCCTCTCTCACTCTCTCTCTCTCATGTTGCAGAAAGAAGTGTGTAAGATCAGAAAGTACCATGCCCATTCAATTCTTTTCAATCTGATGAAGGATATGTTCCACAGCAGTTGCGTGCACTTGTATGTTTCTTAAGGTTCCTTGGAAGGCAGTGTGCCGAAGCACTAGTTCTTTGTATTTAAATGAAAACTTAGAGATTAATAAAGTGTGTAAGATTATGAGTTACTGGTGAAAATTTGGTGACTTGAGTATTAGTGCATAAAGGAGGAGACTGTGCTTTTCTGAGTGCTGACTTACTACCTACGATCTGGCACTCCCTTGGAGATCGGGGCTGTGCTGTGACTGCACAGCAGTGTGACATAGAACTTGGCACAGAAAGAGCCTGGAGCTAATGTATACTGTGTCTGGTGACACGTGATCTGAGTAACTCTGCCCAGTTTCAGTTAGCAAAACTCCCCCTGTGTGGCTGTGTGGATGGTGTCATACAGGGACATGCTGATCTTCTCTCCCCCATACTTATACTTAGATCTCCCTTTCCTTCTTTCCTTGGGGAAGGGGGGGGGGTGGGTTAAGGTCCAAACAGACAAGTTGGACTGGTGCCAGGCAGAAGTTAGAGGGAAAGGTAAGGGAGGGAAAATGGGAAATGGCTGACTGATGACAATCATGTGAGACCTCAAAAAAAAGCCTCTTAACTAGTACTTGCAAGTTACAAAAAACAGTTTTGTAGCAACCACACAACCAAACAGCTTTTTTTAACTGTATGAGCATAGCTGGCCTTAGGCATAGGCCAACTAGGTGGCCGCCTAGGGCGCCGCTCTAGCAGGGGTGCTTTTCCAGTATTTATTTGGTGTAAGTAGACCAGGATGGGGGCACTGTGGAGCCCTTTTGCCTATGGCATCAGTTGACCTAAAGCCGCTCCTGTGTATGAGTAGCAGTGTAAAACAGACAGAAGCAGCACTTCTGCAAAGCCTAAAACAACCCCTTCAAGTATCGCTCTTCTGGTGCATTAGATGGTGTTTGCAACTGACAAAAAGGCAGCACTGATGCTGTGTCTCAGCCTGAATGCATGTTGTTTGTTACAAAATGCAGTGTACCTAGATACTGACAAAAAGGCAGCACTGATGCTGTGTCTCAGCCTGAATGCATGTTGTTTGTTACAAAATGCAGTGTGTGTACCTAGATCGTTTTTTATTGGAGCAGAGACAGTCTTTCTAAAAGTTTCTGCAAGAGTGGGTAAATGAAATATATATATCTGATCAAGCTTATGTACCCCAAGGTGTTTTCACTGATGGCTTTTTGGATTTATTTTTGCAGCTTTCTATAATAAAAAAGGAAATGCTTTCTATTCTAGGGTGCAGATTAAATTAATGAGGCAGTAGTACGAAGTTACTGCATGTCTGCAAAAGGAAGAGTAAAGCTCACCTGCACCAGGTTTGTAGTAATTGGGTTTAGTATCACATTCATGTCTTGAAGGGAGATGGGCCGGAAGGACACTGAGGGTACAAAACCAAACCAAGTCAGCATACATCTGTATCCTGAGCCTTGCTGGAAGAACACTGTTGCTGTTTAAGGAGAAAATTAGTTGGTCAATAAAAGGACAATCACTTCTGTGTCCCTTATATGGCATCCATTGAGTAATAGGGAACAGCCAACTGACTTTTCTCTCCCAGTAAGACAGCTTGCTTGCCTCCAAAAATGTCAGACCCGTGAACAGGTTTATTTTCTTTTCCTTGCATACATATTGTCGCACCTACTTTGTCCAAATTTTACATTACTTCATTTTCTCTGAATACATGGCCCAAATTTCAGAGAGGCTGGTTGCAGTCAGGCTTTCTCTGTTTCCTTAAATCCCTTTCTCAGTACTAACCCGGGGAGATGCTCGGCTTTATGCTCTCCTTTAGTGTAAACGATTATACATCAGGTGATAATACATGCAACAGGGATATCTTGCCATCATTTCTGATTAAGTATTTAGGGATGATGGACACCAATTCTTGACTCAGAGGGAATATGTCATTTTTGGTAAAAGCCATGAAAACTTAAGTAGAAATAGACAATTTGACATTTCTGGTGGAAGAGAAGGTGTTATAATGATTGTGGCTACTGAATACTGATCCAGTAAAGGACAGTTGTGTACACTTACCATAAATGTAGATGTTCGAGTGTATTCACTGTTGCACTCCTGACTTGTGGGATTTCCTGCCATGGAAGCCCTTGGCTGGCCTGACTACCAGAGGAAAATCTCCCTCCTCCAACAGCTGTCAGATGCACTGATTGACATCAGTACGCTCAGAGTCAGCCGGCCTCATGATCTTAGCTTTTCTTTCCCCCTGAAGGTAGGAGCCCTCCTAGATGGACCCTAATGTCAACGGCCTTTGACGCTGACACTAAGAAAAGAAAAGGGCAAGAGGAAGGCTCCCCTGACTTGAGAAGAAGCTTGTTCAAGCCTATCCTGTAGGCTGGGGGGTTGGGAAAAAATATTGCAACAGTGAATACACTCAAACTATATTTATGGTAAGTATACAAAACTGTACTATGTTCTTTGTGTTTCACTGTTGCAGTCCTGACTTGTAGGATGACTCCCAAAGCTGAGAAAAAAGGCGGATGGCAGATTGAGGAGAGGTGAGGATGCCTTGCAGGATGGCAGTGGCAAATCCTTCTCTGGGCTTGGAGAAGGATGATAGATGGTAATGTTTGGTAAAGGTATGCACTGAAGACCAGGTAGCAGCTTCCAGGATGTATTTGATGGGTACCCATTTTAGGAAGGCAGTAGAGGCAGCAGGTGTCCTAGTTGAGTGTGTCCTGACATCATCAGGTAACTTCTTACCATGATGGCTGTAACAAAAGGAGATACAGTGAGAGATCCACTTAGAGATGGTTTGCTTTTAAACTGGTTTCCCTTCAGAACAAGTAGGAAAGGCCACAACCAGCTTTTCATATTTTCTCAAACTGCTTGTTCTGTCAAGATAGTAACGCACTACCTATGAACACCCAAAGAATGAAGAATTCTTTTTCCTTGGTTTTGTGGTTTGGGGAAGAAGGTAGGCAGATGTATGGCTTGATTTAAGGAGGTGTCTGTCACCACCTTGTGCATAAAGGAGTGGTTAGTCCAGAGACAGATTATGTCTGGGTGGAAGATGAGGAAAAGTTCAACTGCCACGAATACCTGCAGTTCAGAAACCCTTCCAGCAGAAGTGATGGCTAACAAAAAGGTAGTCTTCCATGTCAAGAATTCAGTGGAGACAGCTTGCTTGAATGGTGGAAGAATAAGGTTCTCCAGAACAAAATTTAAGTCTCAAGGTGGGAAAGGAGGCCTTTTGGGTGGCCTAATCTGGATCAACCCCCTAAAAAACGTTCATAAGGGGGAGAGAGAAGACAGAAGGTTGGGCAGGAATGTGGGCTGAAATAACTGAGGCATGAATTTGTATGGAGAAGTAGGAAAGGTCTTTGTAAAAGGGACTGGCCAGACATGCCTGGATGACTGGGATCTTGGCTAGATGAAGATTATGAGCATACTGCCCACACCAAAGAGAGAATCCTTTACATTTAGCCAAGTAGGATTTCCTAGTGCTAGGCCTTTTGGCCTCTTTTAGAATATAATGAACCTGTATGTCTAGGTTAGGATCTCGCCAAGATGTTATGGTATCGTCCATGCTGTTAATTTGAGGGTCATAGGTTCATAGGTAGGTACTAGGCTATCTGCCCAGGGGCATTTATAAGCCTAGCCAGAGTGTGTTGGCTTTCGTTGCCCCATTGATTAATTAACTGAGCCTCTGTCAAGCACAGCCTATGAAGTGATCCCAGGGGTGTATTTTCTGTTACCCATCCACTCGTCAAGGTTTCTCTTGAAGAGTGCTAGTGAGGGGCTCTGCCTAATGTAGTTAGGAATTTTGTTCCAAAGCATGGGGAGTTTCTGTGACAGGAATCTATCCCTCCAGCATGTTCTATTTATTGTTGTGGCGAGGTTGAGCTCACTACAGCGCATGGCTCGCAGTGACTTGGATTTCTTTAGGTGGAGCATGTCCATCAATTCCAAGTTGGACATGGCTTTGTAAGTCAGGCAGAGATCACCTCTGAGTAAGCGATATGCCACTGAGTACAGCCGGAGTTTTTTCAGTCAGTCTGCATAGGACATATGCTTGAGGCCAGTAATCCTTTTGGTGAGGTACTTTTGTGGTCTTTCCAGCTGTTCGAAGTGTCTTGTGAGGTACATCCCAAATGGGGCATTGTACTCTATGATGGGTCTGATGAGTGACGAGTAAAGGGGCACTACAACCTTTTTATTGCTAGATGCGAACCCTTTAGTAATTAGATGGGCCACATAGAAGGATTTCCTAACTACTCTGACAATACGATTGTCAAAGGAGAGATTACTATGTACCTGGGTCCCCAGATCTCTTATTACCTCTTCTGTATTAAGGGGGTTGCCACCTATGTGGTAATTCATGGGTGTTTTGTTTTTCCCAAATGGGAAGACTATGCATTTTTTGGCATTTAGCTTGAGGCCATGACTTTGACACCAGGTGTCCATTTCATTAAGGCCTTTTTGGAGGATGTCCGTGTCAGCCGGAGAGTCAGTTATGGTTCCCAGTTTGCAGTCATTGGCGAACTTGGTTAGCCATAGTCCTCCTGTGTTTGCCTGTACTTCTGAGAAGTATATGCCAAACAGTAGGGGTCCCAGGACCGAGCCTTGCGGGACACCACTTGTGACTGGTTTACAGTCGGACCTGGAGCCTGCTATTCTTACTGCGTGAGTTCTGTCTGTAAGCCAGTTGGCAACCCATCTTGTGACGTAGGGGTTTATGTTCAAGCTGGTGAGTTTTTTTATAATACCTGAGTGAGGAATGGTGTTGAACACCTTGGCGAGGTCAAGGTAGGCTGTGTGAACCACCTTTCCCTCGTCTATGGCCTTGGTGACTGTCTCAAAGAAGTCAACCAGGTTTAGTAGGCATGATCTGCCCTTAACAAAGCCGAACTGGGTTGGGTCAAGTGTTTGGAGGCTCCCAATGTCTTTGTTAATGAGTTCCATGATGATGCGCTCCATAGCCTTGCAGACCAGGCTAGTCAGACTTATGGGATGATAGTTACCAGGGTCAGTCGTGGCCCCTCCTTTGTGGAGCGGAATAACTGTTGCTGTGCACCATTCTATGGGCACGTAGCCTGTGGAGAGGCTGAGGTTGAACAGTGTGTTTAGGTGAGGGGTTAGTTCATTCTGTAGTTCGTGCAAGATGCATCCTGGGACACCATCTGGCCCCATTGATGCTGTGTTTTTATCTTTTGAAAGGGCTGTTTTCACCTGTGCGTCTGTGATTTCCGGGACACTACACTTTTCCGTTATTGTTGTAGGCTCTTTTAGAGGTGAGAGGGGGGTGAAGTTTGCACTGTATCTATCTGCCAGGATGTTGGCAATATTAGTATGTTCAGTATATTTTGTGCTATTTTGCACTAGCTCAGAGCATATCTGCAAGTTGCCACTTAGATTCTTGACATAGCTAAAGAAGGCTTTGTGGTTATCTTTCAAATCCTTGGCTATTTTCCTTTCGAAGTTAGCCTTGGATGATTTTAAGAGGGACCTTAGTTTATTACTGATACTGATCAGGGATATCTTCCCTTCTTGGGATTTGCTTTTTTTCTGAACTAGTTTCCTCCTTTTATTGTATAACCTGTTTATGGCAGGGGTCCACCAGACTGGTTTCCTTCTCTCAGGGGAGTGAGTCTTTTTACTAGGGATGGCACGATCCATACATCCTTGTAGGTGCTCATAGAGTGCATTTGTGAAGGATTCTGCATCTTGGACAGTGTTATCCTTTAGTGTGGGGGCTGTGAAACTTACCACCTCTGTCTTAAGTAAGGTGAAGTTTGCTTTAGAAAAGTTTTTCACTGTGGTTTCCTTGGTTGGGGGTGGTGGTGGGGCGTTGACATCCAGAGTGATTAGTTTATGGTCTGATCTAACCAGTGATGGGTTGACCTCCGGTGTGGAACACCTGTCGTCCATGTTGGTGATGCCCAGGTCCAATATGTTTTCACCTCTGGTAGGGGAGTTTACCAGCTGATCCAGGGCATTTGAGTTGATAAATTCCAGGAAGCAGTGAGCCTGGGAGTTTATACTCAAGTAGTTTTCCCAGTTAATGGTAGAGTAATTGAAATTGCCCAATATCAGGATGTTCGGTAGGACCTTCATGTTTTCCAGTGTCTCCAGAAAGGCAGAGTGGTGGTCCTGGGTCATGGAGGGTGATCTGTAGCAGGCCACAATTTGCATTGCAGATTTGCTCGATGTTAGTTGCACATGGATGATCTCAGAGGTATCATGCTGCGCCACTAGCCTGGAAGTGTAGGTATCCTTGATGAATATGGATACACCCCCTCCTTTTGTGTTTCAGTCCATGTTCTGTGGCCAAAATGTGTGGTATGAGTTGTAGCCCGGAAGTGCTGGAGTGCTCTCTGGAGCCTTGAACCAGGTTTCAGTTACTGCACAGATGTCGACGATCTCCATACTGAGGAGTGCTTCAGGCGCATGCATTTTGAGATTTAAACTCCTGGCATTGAGTAGCATAGCCCTCATTTTTTTATTTGTGCTGTTTATGGAGATGGGTTTAATTTTTGAGCCTTGCCTAAAAAAGGCACTATGGGGCAGCAAGAGCCTTGGCCAGTATTCGAAAGCCTAGGGGTGACAGGTGCAAGCCGTCTCTTGCGAAGCAACGCAGTTTGTCAAGCATGTCGTCCCAGGCTGACAGACACTGGATCCCCTTTGAATGACACCAGAAGCTTAGCCAGTTGTTGAAATTAATCATTTTTTCTATATACTGAGGTATCATTCTTGGTGAGGGCAGGATGCTACTCAGGGTCAGGGTCATACCTGCCTGGGCTACATGATCAGAGAGCTCTTCCATGTCGCTTCTCATGTAGTCCAGGGAGGTACGTCTCAGGTCATTCACACCAACATGATCAATGACAGAGTCATATTTGTACTTGTTCTGGAGTGACCCGTCTGCATGTTCTGCATAGGTCTGCAGGTTGGGGTGCACAATATTTCCCTTATCCTGCATCAGAAGGTCCAATCTCTGTGGCAGCTGTCATGGTTTTGAGCTGGTTAAACACTGTAGAAGAGGGCACTAGTGCTGCCTGGGCCAGTCTGGGGCTATTAGTGTTACTCTTGGTCCCCCTTCCCTTATCTTTAGGAGCACCCTGGGGAGCAGAGGAATTGGAGGGAAGGCATAGATGAAGAGGCCTATCCATGGGAAGGAGAATGTATTTGTCTTTCAGGCTGACTTCATTTTGTCCCTGGAGCAAAACTTTTTCAATTATTTTCCCTAGTGGTGAAAAGGTCTATTTGAGGAACTCCACATTTTTTGGCTATACAGATAAATGTTTCCCAGTGCAGTTGCTACTTGTGGCGGGTCTGACAGACTTCTGCTGAGGTAGTCTGCTAGTTGGTTGTGCACACCTGGCAGGTACTGTGCCAAAAGGTTTAACCCCAGGGAGTGTGCTGTTTCCCAAACATCTACTGCTAGCGAGCAGAGAGAGTAGGAGTGAGTTCTCCCCCTACTTATGTACCACATGACTGTGGTATTGTCTGTTTTCGCTACTAGCACCCCCTGGTTTCCATTTCTCTCTGAAAGCTAGTACGCCTTTTTGGACTGTCTCTGAGCTTGTGGTCCCACTTCCCTTGAGTCTGGAAGTGGTTAAAGTGTGCTCTCCAGGCTACCTCTGAGGCATCTGTAGTCAGTGTTTGCTCCTGGGGGGTGAGTCTGAAGGGGAGACCTGGGTTGAGGGAGGAAGCCTGGGCCCACCATTTCAATTCCTCCTTGAGGCAAGGAATCAGATAGATCTTGGCTGAGAGGGGCTGTGGATGCTGGCACCACACATTTGTGAGGTACAATTGGAGTTTCCTCATGCGTACCCTCGCCAGGGGGATCATGAGGGTGCAGAAGGCCATGTAACCCAATGCCCTGAGGTACTTTGTGGCTGTGAGGATATCTCTGACCATGAGTTTTTGAAAGTACAGAGTTAGGAAGGAGCCCTTGTGTGGAGGTAAGAAAGCCTTTTGAAGTGTCAAATCCCATAGGGCCCCCCCAAGAACACAATCCTGGTTGACGGGTCTGTATTGGATTTCTGATGATTTGTGGTGAACCCCACGGAGAATAAGAGGTTCTGGGTGAACATTAAGTCTGAGCTATAGCCTGGATAAAGCAATCGTCAAGATAGGGGTAATTTGCACCCCCATTGTTCTGCAGAAGGCAATTATGGGGGCAAAGCACTTTGTGAAACTCTGAGATCAATAGACAAGCCAAAGGGCAGGAAACAAAACTGATAGTGCCTGGTACCTGCTCTTAAGTGTAAGATGGCTCTGTTTGTTTCCTTTATGGGAACATGTAGGTATGCTTCTGAAGACCTTTGGAGAGATCATTACAAAAGTTTTTGAAGGGTCGACATCTTGAATTTTGGAACCTGTAGGAAATGGTTGAGGGCAGACAGGTCCAGTATAGGTTACCATATTATTTCCTTCCTGGGAACTAGGAAGAGCCTGGTGTAGAAACCCCTTCCTTTTTGGTGTTATAGGAATGTTTCCATTGAGCCCTGGGCACACAGATTTGGGACACAGCCAATGTCCTTTAGTTTGGGAGAATGCCTTGGAAGGATGATGGTTTCAAAGGCTGCTTGAATTTGAGTTTGTAGCCCCTTGGTCTGAAGTAATGAGGGACCAATTCCCTTGGAATAAGGCTAGCCTTCCTCCCAGTCTGGGACAGGCAGGGGAAGGGGGGAGACTACCATGGATGAGTCATGGTTGTTCCCTGCCAGAGGCCTGTGGTATTGAACTCCCTGGCCTAGAACTTTCTGAATGTCAATGCCTGGGTCTCTGGTGCTGTCTCTGTCACCTTTCCTTACATGGCTTTCTTTGCCTAGCCTAAGATTGGGAGGGAAAGGACCAATGCTTAGAAGGGCAGTTTTGACTGAAACGTGGGGGTTGTACATGCAGCAAATCTTTAACAGTCTGCATAGACTTGGCATTGTCTTCCATTTTTTGAGCACAGCCTCTGCTTTGGGGCCAAAAAGGAAGTTCTTGCCCAAGAGACCATAAAAGAGGTTAGATCTGATATGCTCTGGGAGGAATTACTTCCTCAGACATGCGTGTCATCTAATGTCAGTGCCTGTAGCTGCAGCCATGCTAGCAACTTCCATAGCAGCATACCCACAGTGAAGGGAATGTTTTGCTACCTGGGAGCTGAAATTGCATAGGTCCAGTAACTCCTTAGACAGCCCCTTGTTCTCTTAAGTCATAAGCTTCTGTCTCATCTAATTAAGTAAAGTCTTCTGGCATTTTATCATTTGGAACTGGCAATTTAATGCCCTCATAGATAAGGTGACCGAAGTGTAAACTTTTTTTGCCAAATCTATCCAGGGCCCTACCTTCTTTATCTGTGGGTAAGGGATTTCTGGAGGAGCTAGCTGTGGCTCCTTTGGGGCCAGGGGTCATGACCTCTGGGTCAGCTGTAGGATTCTAGAAGAGATGCTTATGAAAATCCAAAACCCTATAAAATCTGTCAGGTTTTATAGAGGCAGGACAGTAGGAGTCTTCAAAGGATGCCACGGAAGGGCCCTCTCCAAAAACAGAATCCTCCTGGTCAGAATCCTCATCTGACTCAAAAAGGTCAGAAAGGATTTCTAGAAGGGGATCTCGCTTTCTTTTTCTTGGGGAAGATTCAATTGGGGATCGCCTGCCTCTAACAAGGGAAATAAGGTCCTCCACCCTTCCTCCACCAATCTTACAAGGTCCTGCTGATAAGCCTTTGAGTGGGAGCCAGTAGGCCTAGGCTGGGGCTGAGAGGAATCCACTTTCTTAGGAGTAGCTCTTGGTTTAGGCCTGGCAACATCCAAAGCATGGATGCCAATCTCCCACGGTAGACTGGTTGCTGCCATGGCCTGGCACCATGCAAAAGCATCTTTGGTGGTACTGTGGTCATTGGAAGCCAAGACCTGCAAAGCAGTCCCAAATCAACCAACAAACTGACTCTTAAGGCTTGAGCAGAAGTCGATGGACCTGAAGACATATCGGACTCTGAATGGGTCTTGATAGAGGCCTGTGCCAACCACCTCCACTGCAGAAGGGGGCTGCAAAAGTGCCTTATCTTCTTCAGTAGTAATAAGCCTGGGAAGACTAGCTGTCAGCGAGCGAATGTTATCCGAGGCCCTAAGCCTGAGGTGTTTTTCCTTCTAGCTTTTACACTTAGGAAATTCAGCTTCAGCTTGACTGGCAGATGCCATAACATGCAGAAGACCTGACAGTTCACTGATGTGCCTAGCTAAAATCTCAGCCCTATGTCTAATGGTTCTAGTATTAAATCAGGCACAGAAACAACAGTTGGGAATATTGTGATCTGGGCTCAAGCAAGTTACTCAGAAGGGATGGAAGTCTCAGTGTGGAATCTGTTTACCACAAAGAAGACAATTATTGTTTTTCTCTGTCATTATTCAAAAAGTGTAGAAAGGATTCCCCAATAGGGGACATAGCTTTCTGAAGTCTTTTCTCTGGTGTAGACTGACTGATGCACTGACTGGAACTCTGCTTTGGGCTCCAATGGCAAGAAAAAACTTTGATCAGTCCACTAGCAGTCGGCAAACCCGCAGCTGCGGGGAGCCCCCGATTATCTCCCTGCATACGAGGGGCCCCCACATGAAGTAGCCACGGGTTTCTCCATTTTTTCCGCTCCTTGCTTGGTGCCTCATTCATTCAGCTCTATAGCATCGTCACACAATTCCATTTTTTTTAAACAACTTGCTTCCTTAACTGCTGCAGCCAATCAGGTCCCTTGCTTCACTTGTAAGCTGCACTCAATCAGGTCCGCTTCATTGAAGCAACGGACCTGACTGGCTGCAGCAGTCAAGGAAGCAAGTTCTAGTTTCCTGATTGGCTTTGTTGTAATCTGTGGTCTGTTGGGTCAGTTCTGTGGATTTTTGGCATTAGGCACACCTCTGAACTGCCCAGATTTTTTAAGAATGTCCAAATTTTTGCTTCATATTTTTGGTTTGTTCTTCATAAAATTTATGGTTTACATATTGAAGTCACTAAATAATGGCAGACATTTAAGTTTCAGATGTTATATTACGGATGACACCTTCAGACTTTATATTAGGGATGACACCTTTTCAAATGCATAAAGTGAGATAGTTTTTGAAAAAAAGGAGAGATCGTGCAGGACAAAGCACACACACAGCAAGTGCAAAATACAAAAGTTAATTGTTTTGCCAAAACAGAAACTTATTCTTGTAGCATTTGAGTTGCTTATGCTATTTTGTATAACACTTAGGCATTTCAGATAAAAAAATAACTTTTATACAACTATTAAAGAAAACTTGAGAAATATATTTTCTCCTAAAATCTCAGGACATTTGCCATTTTTTTAGTTTTTTTCAAAGTACACAACTGCCAAAACAGGGGCAGGTGGTAACCCTACTTTACACCCTTCAGAAAATGTATGCTAAAGCAAAGCCTGAAAGCTAGTTTGTAAGTTTATATGAGCAATATTTAAAAAGTGTCCCTATTTTTAAGCCTTTGTACCTCCATTATTTTTGGCTTTGTCCAGATTTGTCACGCTAAGAGGTTGAGAGATATGGCGCGAGGACAGATGGAGGATGTAAGTTTTCCTGGAATGACTGTAAGGCCAGCAAAGCAGCTGTATTTTAACTGCCCTTGTAAGGGCAATTTTTAAAAGATCTGAAAAACTGTCCTTTTGAGGGCAATTTGAAAGGGCTGAATTGGTCTGGTCTTTGTGTAGGAGAAGCAAGCAGAGGATTAGTAGCAGCCTTCTATCAACTGCAGAAAAGCACGTTGCAGGGTGTTTTTTAACTTTATTTTTTGCTGAGGGAGGCGAGGAAACCTAGGGAGAGGACTGTAGGACTGTATAATTTTTCTTTCTGCAGAGTTCTTATGCTAAGATGATTTGGGGGGGCTGTGGTTGTAACAGTTTCATTTTACCTTTGTCCAGAATTCTTCTACTAAAAGATTGAGGAAGGAAGACTTATCTGTAATTAATGTCCAAATTTGATGTAGTTTTTTTTAGCTAGTTTTGTATAAGAATATTCATTAATGCATTTTAGTTTTATGTAAAATTGTGCTGAAATATTGGTAGTGGGGATAGTGGCTGTAAGAATGCTGCAGAATGTACAGATGTTTTAATGTATACCAATGCAAACCCTGTTCTGCTAGTATGTTTTGTGTGTTTACAACTATGCCAGATACTACACCTTTGTTCTATGATAATTTTTTGCTCTGTCCAGAATTATTGTGCTGAGATGTTGGAAGGGGACTTAGCGGCTGCGAGAATGTTGCAGAATGTACAGCTGTTTTAATATATACTAATGCAAACCCTATTATAACAGTACTGTGTATACCAGCAATGTTTACAATTATCCCTGATGGTACATCTTTGTTCTATGATCATTGCTTTGTCTGGAGTTATTGTGCTGAAAGTTTGGTAGGGGGGTTATGGGCTGTGAGAATGTTGCCCAATATTCAGATGTTTGCCTGGTATTTGTCTCTTTTCATTAAAACGTGGGGTTACGCAATGCATTCTACTGCAAAATCTGTTACTCTGGCATCTTTGTTGGCTCATAAGCACATTATTTTTAATGTTATGCCTTTGTGTTTTTATTTTACTTTCACTTCATCCAGATTTACTGTGCTGAGACACTGGGGGGTAGGGGCTGTGAGAATTCTGCAGAACGTACTGATGTCTTAATACAAGGCAATGCAAACCCTGTTCTGCTATCGAAGTTGATCATAGCAAATTAGCAAATTTTCAAACTATCCCTGATGTTACGCCTTTGTTCTGCAATTTGTTTTTTTTTTTTTTGGCTTTGTCTGGAATTGTTAAGCTGAGAGGTTATGAGATTGGTAGGGGCTGTGAGAATGTTGCACAATGTTTAGATGTTTGACCTGTAGTTTTGGTCTGTTCTTCATCAAAAATGTGGATTCACACAATGCATGCTACTGGAAAATATGTTATTCTACCATCTGTACTAGTTCATAAGCACAGTGTTTTAAATCCCTAATGTTATGTCCTTGTCTTGTTTTTTTTTTTTTTTTTTAATTTTGTTTTTACCTCCTCTAGAATGTGCTGAGACTTTTGGGGGGACTATGAGAGTTCTGGAGTACTGCAGAATGTACTGATTATTTTAATGAATGCTAATGCAATTCCTGTTACTCTAATATCTTTCTAAGTTTATCATAGCAATGTTTGTAACTATCCTTGATGTTACAGCTTTGTTCTGCAGTTATTTTCAGCTTTGGAATTATGCTAAGAGGTCAGGAGGTTGGTAGGGGCTGTAAAAATGTTGCACAATGTCCAGATGTTTGTTAGTTTTGGTCTGTTCATCAAAAATGTGGGGTGTCACAATGCATGCTACTGCAAAATCTTATTCTAGCATCATTATTAGTTCATAAGCCCAGTATTTTAAATTCTTAATGTTCAGTCTTACTGTAGTGCTGCCTTCTTCATGTGTGGGTGTTTATGTCCTGTGTGTGAGTCTGTGTAGCTTTCTGTCTTGTGTCTCTGTCCTGTGTGAGGGAGTCTGTGTGGTTGTCTTTGTGTACGTCTATGGGATAGGCTACATTGATGTACAGAGGCTTGCCATATTTTCAGCAGAGGCCTGGGGAGAAATGCTGCAGAAGCATGTCTTTGGAATGTGGGAGGAAACCCATGTGAACACAGGGAGGACATGCAGTCTCTGCAAAGAAGTCACCCCAGCTGATCATCGAACGGGAGAAACTCTTGTTGTGGGGCGACAACGTTAACCGCTGCACCACTGCACAGTCCCAGTCAGTGTGTGTGTGTGTGTGTGTGTGTGTGTGTGTGTGTGTGTGTGTGTGTGTGTGTGTGTGTATACCATTGTGAGTGGCTACCTTGCTGTGGTGCAGGTGCTTGCCATAATGTAACACTGGTACTAAATGCCAGTCAGTGTGCACCTTGATATTTCAAGTATTTTTAATGGTCTAAATGTAGTAATTTATTTTTATTTATTTATTTTATTTAACATTTGTTGACCGGGAAAGTCCGACTAGGTTCCACAGAGCATGTTTTCAGCGGAGGCCCAGGGAGAAATGCTCCAGATGCATGTCTTTAGAATGTGGGAGGAAACCGGAGTACCCTTAGGAAACCCACGCAAACACAGGGAGAACATGCAAACTCCACACAGAAGGCACCCCAGCCGAGAATCGAACCGGAGAACCTCTTGCTGTGAGGCGACAACATTAACCGCTGCACCACTGCGTCGCCCAATGAAGTAACACTACACAGTGATTGTTAAATGGTGTTGTCATCCTTCTGCACAAAGGTGAAGCGTCCACTGACCCAGGCAGTTATAGGCCCATTAGCCTAACTAGCCTGATCTGCAAGGCCATGGAACGCATTATCATGGACCTTATAAACAAAGACATTGGCAACCTCCAAACACTTGATCCCACACAGTTTGGTTTTGTCAAAGGGAGATCATGCCTGTTAAACTTGGGTCGCCTTCTTCAAAAGTAGTCACTAAAGCCATGGATGAGGGCAAGACAGTGCACACCGCCTACCTTGACCTAGCCAAAGCCATCGACACTATTCCCCACTCAGGCATAATAGATAAACTCTCCCAGCTAGGCATTAACCCATTTGTTACCAGATGGGTAGCTAACTGTCTCACTGACAGAACCCACTCAGTCAAAATAGGAAAGCCACCTCTAGTAGTAGACCCGTAACAAGCGGCGCACACAAAGGATCAGTCTTGGGGCCTCTACTGTTTGGTATATACTTTTCTGAGGTGAAAGCCAAAACCAGTGGTCTGTGGCTGACCAGGTTTGCAGATGACTGCCAGCTGAGCGCTACCATAAATTGTCCTAGTAATGTGAACACCCTCCAAGAGGGCCTTAACCAAACATGACTGCAAGCTGGGCACTGTCATAAATTGTCCTAGTAATGTGAACATCCTCCAAGAGAGCCTTCACCAAATTAATGACTGGTGCCAGAAGCATGGCCTCAAACTGAATGCCAAGAAATGCATCATTATCCCCTTTGGTGAAAATGGTGTCTCCACTAATTATCACATTAATAACAATGTACTAAGCAAGCAAACAGTCATGAGGGACTTGGGAACCCAGGTTGATAGCAACCTGACTTTTGACCACCATGTTGCCTCCATTGTACAGAAAGCTTTCTACATGGCCCACCTCATAAGTAAGGGTATTTAATCCAAGAACAAGGAGGTTATAACACCCCTGTACTCCTCCCTTATCCGACCCATTATCGAGTACAATGCCCTCTTCGGCAGGTACCTTGCCAAGCACATGCAGCAGTTGGAGAGACCACAGAGGCTCCTGACCAGGAAAATCCAAGGTCTCAAACACCTATCCTATACAGATAGGCTAAAAGCCCATCCCCTCTACTCAGTCTCGTACAGACTGGTCAGAGGTGACCTATGTCTGGCTTACAAGGCCATCTCAGACTCAGTCTTGATGGAGTTGCGGCATATTCGTAAGTCAAACTCCACTCACACTACTCGCACGCAAGGTCTCAACCTGGTCTGTGACATTAATAGCACTTGTTGGCGTGATAAGAGTTGTGTCCCAGTGTCCCAGTGACTCCCCCATCTGTGGGATAGACTTACTCAACATGTCAAGCAGAGTACCTCACTATCCTTCTTTAAGAGGAACCTGGACGACTGGATGGGAAACAGAAAATATACCCCTGGGATCCCATCTGTGTCTCTGCTGGACAGGGAAAATAGATGCTGACTTTGTGGGAACATGAGTGAAATTCTTGGCTAGGCTTATAAGGGCTTCCAGGCCAATAGCCTAGTATCATCCTATGAACCTGCATGAGCTTGATATGGAAGGGGGAATGATGGTAATGTGGGCACACTTTTTATATTCTCCTGGGTAGGGCCTTCAAAAGTGAGAGAAAAGGATACAGTTACAAAAAGGATCAAGCATTTAATTTACCTTGGGACATATTATAAAGGTTACATTATAAATGAATAAGAGAGCAGTCCACAAAACATGAAAGAAAAAAACAAGAGTTAGCATAAAACGTAAAATATATCCATGTGCTAACTCTTGGTTTTTTCTTTCATGTTTTGTGGACTGCTCTCTTATTCATTTATAATGTGATTTGTGCTATTTTCATTTGGGGTAGTTACACATTTATCCTTTATGGTGCAGTGTTATTATTCTATATTACAAAGGTTAGTTTATTATTTTCGATTTAGAGACAATCAAGAATGTCACCTTGACATCATGGAAGGTTAATACAGACTACAGAATGCCATATAGCACCAGCCAGTTAAGTCAGCTAGCTACAGAAAACAATCAGCAATCTCTGCTTCACTGTAGAAAGAAGTTCAGTCCATTTCTTCGAGCTGCCAAGCACCAACACAGAAACCTACATAAAGAAAAATGAATACATAAAGCAAGGGGTTATGCATGAAATGTTAGAGGAAACTCCAGTAAGTTTGTCTTTCAAATGCTTAAATGAACATCTGATAATCATATCAGCAAGGGAAATGTAATAACTGCTTAACTATGATCCATATAATTTAAAATAATTGTAAGTAACAGTATAAGGTGATTAAGGAAGTTAGAAGTCCTTGAGTTGAAATCGACTTATGGCACTCTATGGGTAAGCCACATAGGACTCTCATGGCATATTACGGAAGTAGATTGCCAGACCTTTCTTTCATGCAGACAGTGCTGTTGCCCAGTTGAGCCCCAACCAGTTTTCAAAGGCAGGTCAACTAACCCCCACCAACTTAAACCACACACCCAAACTACCCACTAATCACCCCCAATTTAGCTTCCAACCAATATCCACTAGTTTTATCAAAACACTCATAAAAAAACTAAAACCTACCACCCTCACTGCTGACCTCCTCCCTGCAGAGAACCTACAAATAGCTGCAGATGCCACTGCATATCCCATATCTATCCTCATCAACAGAACCTTATCCGAAAGCGCTATCCTCTCTCTTAGAAAATATCCACGTCTTCCCACTCCATAAAGGTGATAGTTCTACAGACATATCCAACTATAGACCCATTGCCATTCTTTCCCCACAAGCCAAAATAATGGAGAAATGTGTACACAAGCAACTAATGCAATACCTTACACAGAATAATTTACTATCCAACTCCCAGCATGGTTTAAGGCCAAACCACAGCACCACCTCAGCCCTCCTTTCCTTCACTAATGCCATAAACCAAAACAGGAATGACAATAGGCTATCCTCCGCCCTCTTTCTTGATCTATCTAAAGCCTTCGACATGGTCACCCATAAACTACTCATTCTTTCTCTAAAATCTATTTCCCTCAATATGCATGTAATCCAGTGGTTCCAGTCATACCTGACTGGTAGAAAACAGGCGGTACTATGGCAGGGCAAACTCTCCAGCCAGCTACCTCTCACACTTGGTGTCCCTTAAGGCTCCATACTAGGCCCACTACTCTTTTCTATTTTTATCAACAACCTTCACACTGCTATCCCTAAAGCTACCTGTATTCAATATGCAGATGATTCCACTCTGATCTGCTCAGCCACCTCCCCATCCAAACTGCAAATCCTAACCCAAAATACATTTAACACCATTGAGAACTGGCTCACCAACCAACGCCTACTGCTGAACCCCAATAAAACTAAACTTTTACTCTCCACCCCCACTAGTAGATCTACCACACTTTCATTCTCTGTTATGTCCAACAATGGTACCACTATCTCCCCTGATCAATACACCATACTCTAGGGGTTATCATAGACAATAATCTCAAATTTAACCTACAGGTCAACAAAACCATAGAGACCATCAATAAGAAGCTTGGTTCACTGTATAGGAACAAGACATTTTTAACCCCACTAGCTAGGACTACAATCGCCCGGTCACACTACTCTCCACACTTTTATATGCTTCATCTGTACTCTTAAACCTCAACAAATCTGAACTAGGCAAGCTGTCCCATAGCTATAACCATATTGCCAGATTCACCACTGGCTCCACCTATAAAACCCACCACTGCCAGAACCTGAAACAACTGGAGTGGCTAGAACTGCCCAGCTTAATTCAATTCAATCAACTCTTAATTGCACACAAAATTCTGTACCACCCTGACGATACCCCCTCACTCATAAATATTATTAAGCCATATAGCAACCTAAGATCCCTACGGTCAGCCAACAAACTACTAGTACAATCCCACAAAGCTAATAACTCAGCTGGTGAATCCCTGTTTGCCAACATTGTTGACAAAGCCTGGAATTCATTGCCAAACTATATCACCCTTCAATCCTCCAAAAGTCTCTTCAAAAAACACCTCAAACAATATCTCAAAGTGAACTGGCTTTACCCATGTACCAACCCTTATTAAATTATAAACTGAAAACATAATCTGTAAATATCAAACATGTAACTATGTCACCAAGCTCTGCATCTAATCTGATGTCTTTTGCTTTTAATTGTGTCTGTCCATGAGAATTGTGAGTCCCTACTAGGGAACACTACTAAACCACTGTACATAATCACTTTGTTTTTTATATTTTCTAATGTTATCTAACTTTTTATGTAATCTATGTAAGTTTGTCTATTTGGATCTTTTCTCCCCGGGCCTCTGCTGAAAATGGACATGTATCCAGTCAGACTATCTCGGTAAACAAATGTAAAATAAATAAATAAATAGGTCTACCAGTTGGTAATCCTATGCCTTAACCTCTGTGTTACCAGTCTGCACAATCTGATTAGTTCTTTTTTTTTTTAAGCCACAAAAAAGTAAGAATTTACTCATCTGAATTCTTACCTGACATGACAGCCCACGGTAGCCAGGAGGGCAGCGACACTGCTCAACGGCCAAAGCCAGAGGAAAATTTGTGAAGTTGGGTATAGCGGTTTCCATGCTGACATCTGATATGGAAGAAGAAGTCATGTCCGTGGAGTAGGAGGCTCGAATCAAAATCTCCTCTAGGTCAGCCAATGCCATCATCAGGTGCTCACGTGTTGCAGGATGGCCATCTGGTCGCTTCCAGTATTGCTGTAATAAATACATTTCAGTATCATACTGATGTAGTTCAGTTCATTTTACTTGTTATTAATGGTAATTCAGACTACATTAATATACTTTGACACAGAGAATGGTTGCCTGTAAGAAAGGACAAAAACATACATCAGTCATCAAAATACAGCAATCATTATTTTTCTTAATTTCTTAAATAACCCAGACTACAAATTAAAATAAAATTTGATGTTAGCATGTAGATACTTCTCTGACCTATGGCAAAAAGCAGTTCACTAAGCCAATTTTTAGAATTTTAAACCTATCAGTCTAGCATGTATTCTATGTGAAATCATGGACAGAGTCAAAATATTGCTTACAGGAAATAAAATATTATTTAGATATGAATAATACTGGTGACGTAAATGCAGTTACATTATGGGATTCACTAAAAGCATATCTTTACGGTAAAATAATTTCCTGGTGTAACAATAAAGTAAAAGAATGGGAGTCTGAATTAGTTAATATTCAAAAATGCATTATAGAAATTAACCTCAAGGATGTGGAGAACCTGGATGAAAAAAAAAAAAGAAATTGGAGAATTGAATAAAAAATACAATGACATTACAATGCATAAAACCAATCTGGCATTGGAAAAAAATTAATTAAATTCATACGCTGTTTCACCAAAATATATGCATAGCCTAGCAATGAGATTAAAAAGGCAACCCAATACAAACAATATTACAAATATAATTCATGAAGGGGAAAACAAGAAAAATTTATCAGATATAGGTGATATATTAGATGCCTTCAAATTCCATTTCACAAAGCATTATAATAGTAATGATTCTCCTCATAACAAAATAGATATAGGACTAGATTATACAAATTTAAATAAAATACCAGAGAGTTAAAACATATTCAGAAACAAATAACATTTAAAGAAATTAAAGAGAAAATTAAGGAAGGCAAAAATAACAAAGCTCCAGGCATAGACGGAATCATTATAGAAATTTATAAATTACGTCTATCATCAGTCATAACAGTACTTCGGAGGGGATTAAATGAAATTTATCTACAAGGCATTATTCCACCTTCATGGAGATACACACTGATTACACCTATTTTAAAAGAAAATAAAAATTCCAACTTGTGTAGTTCATACAGGCCTATTTCACTTCTAAATAATGATTATAAAATTGTTATGTCTATTCTGGTTAACATGATTAAAAAATCTCTAACTCAAGTCATTAATGAGGATCAAATGGGGTTTATTCACAATAGACACACTCAAGACAACATACAAAAAATTTTAACCATTATAGATCTCTTAAATAGAGACAAAGCTGAAGCTTTAATAGTAACATTAGACATTGACAAGGCATTTGACTCACTAAATTGGGATTATCTTTTCAAAATACTACAAATTTATAATTTTCACTCAAGATTCATTAATTTAATAAAAACATTTATAAGGATAATCTAGCTTAGGTAAAATTAGGCCCTTTCACATCAGATGAGATTAAAATTACTAAGGGTACCAAACAAGGAAGCCAGATGTCACCACTGTTGTTTGCATTAGCAACTGAACTTTTTTTCTTCCACTATTTGTCTTAACCCTAAAATTAAAGGTATTGAAATTAATAATCAAATTCATTCCAAAATTATGCTCTTTGCTGATGAGATTTACTCATTTTATTAAATTCAGAAGAGTCACTATGAGAACTAAATTTATTAGCTGAAAAATGTTTTTCACATCTCAGGTTTAAAGATTAATGCTTCCAAATCGAAACACATTATTAAATAATAAAAATAATTCAATTTCTAACATAAATCCAATTGTTGGGAAACAGGTTTCTTCTCTAGATTACTTAGGAATTGTTTTATGTGAAACGTTAGAATTAACTCTATCTACAAATCATAATAATATTCTGGGTACACTTAAATCATTAATAGTGAAATGGAATAAATTGTTCCTAACATTTGAAGACAGATTGCAGTTAATAAAGATGGTACTTCCCCAAAGGTAAACTACATCGCTTTAGCAATACCTATTATGCCTAGTAAAAAAGTTTTAAAATAATTAAATAGAATATTTTTAAGATTCCTTTGGTATCCCAAAAAAATAGGATTGCTTTCCTAAACCATATTAGACCCTGGGAAATGGGGGGCATAAACTTTCCTGATTTAGAATCTTACATTAAAGCATCTGTTCTTAAAACAGTTATAAATTGGATAGATCCAAAAAGTTCTTCCACTTGCAAAACATCACATACTGCTATTTTTCAGGAAGAAAATAAATTATCAAAAAGTATACAACTGCTTGGACAGAACAATGTACTCTGGAATATCATCTGTATCAAGTTACAATTTCACTAAGCCTACTAACCTAAATTATATAAATTACATTTATAACACTTTCCGGAACTTCATAAACAATAATATTGAAATTAAATTATGGTTTCAGTTATTAACTCCTTTTAATATTACAAAAAACTTTGTTAATAACATTTCCATAAATACTCTTAACTCATGGAAAGGAAATAATTTCTCATGTTGGTATCAATGTATAGAAAATCTAACAGTTATGAATGTCAATCAGATAATTAATACAGTCAATCTATCAAGTAGTGACTGGTTAGTTCTTAATAGTCTGGTACCATATGTGCAAGATATGTGTAGAACAATAGAAAATTCTTCATTTAACTCCATACCTAAATTTATATTTTATCTACATGAAGTATTATACAAAGACTTTAATTGGACAAATTTAACTTCAAAGTTATATAAAATTATTATTAGTTACAAAACAAATTCTAACCAGAAATTTTGGAATTTTATCAATAAAGATTGTTCATTGTTGTTATCCAAAGAATCAAAAATAAACATACTATATAAGTTAACTTCAAATATGCAAAGTTGGAGAATCTTTGCATGGAAATTCTTGCATAGAGCCTTTTACACCCCTAATAAAATAGCTAGATTTAAAAATACTAATGAGGCGATATGCTGGAGATGTCATCTAAAATGTAATGCTGATTGGTCACATATTATATATAACTGTATTCATATTAAAATAATTTGGGAGAATATTGGTGAATTTCTGCAAGCCATTTTTACTGACTCTTTCATTTTGTCAAAGTCATTAATTCTTCTGAATAAAATTGAAACCACTACAATGAAAAAGAAGGAACTTTATCTTCTTTGGACTATAATGGCTATCTCAAAAAAATGCATCACTAGGAAATGGAACTCCTCTATCATCCCAACAATTGATGATTTTCTCACTCTATTGAAAGAAGTAACACTGTTAGAAATTAAAGTCAAGGAAATGAGGATCTTTCTGAAGAAATGGACCAACAATCCTTGGGAGAAAGTTCTCTCCCTAATAGAGACACTCAAAATGGACACAATGTTATCTTCATAAGAAAAGAGGAAGCACGAATGCAAGTTATAATTTGTTAATGGTTGTACAATAACCTTTATTATTTGTCTGTGTATCTATGGTTGCATTCCTTTTGACTTTGTCTGACCTGATGCCATTGTATATTCTGTAAATAGTTCATTCAATTCACTTTTATTTGATTTGTTATATTTACTATGTACTGTTTTAAAAAAAAGTTTTCTGAATAAAATTATTTGAACAAAAGAATATATATTGCTTATACAAAATCACACATTAGGCCTTCTGTTGTTAGATATGGAACGGTATGGGTTTGTTAGCAATAACTTTACTAGGGCCAAAGGGGTCACCCTGGAGAAAGACGGACCAGGGAGGTCTCAAGTGTCAAAAGGGGTGTGGCAGAATGTTGTCACTCCTGTAAAGAAGATCCAAACAAGTAAATTAGGAATAAGGAATTATAATCAGTGGTGGTGGAAGCCAATCAATCAATCAATCAATAAATAAGGGGAGATCTTACTTTTTGAATCTTGTGATACTCTTTGAAGGTGTAAGAACAGGATAAGAAGGGATGACAGTATATATTGCTTGTCTTGATCTTTCTAAGGTACTCAACACTAGCTCACATATGGGAATAACTGACAAAGTAAAAATATTAAATATCATGCATAATTCAGTGGGTAAAACAATAGCTACGCAACAGGACACAAGTATATGTTTCTGTTGACACAAGTGGCATCCTGCAAGGCTCTGTAGAGAGGACACTTCAATTTGAACTACTCTTCTAGACATAAAAGTGGGAAATGGGCTATGAATAAGCAAATATCTTAAAGACTGCAAACTTGCAAGAAAAATTATATCAATAAAAAGATGTGGTAGTTCCCCAAGAAGGTCTACAAAAGTATACACCCGGTGCAACAGTAATAATGTGACCTTTAATGCTAGTAAAAATGTAACTTTATAGTATTTGGCAAAAAGGTCATAAACGATGATTAAAAAATAAATGGTCACATAAAATGCCACCATTATTAAAGAGCTACAGACAATGATAGTAAATTTAAACTCTGAGCAATGGATATCTGCCAAACTTAGAATAAAATATTTTGCAGCATATCTACCTCCATCATTTCAGGAAGATAACTGCATCATTTTATACCTCACTGATTTTATCCTTTATCATACATAGTGCTGCATTGTAGTCTTTGAACATGCCATCTGAAAAACTTGGAAAGCTTCAATGATTCCTTATTAGAAAACTCACAGAGTTAGAAAACCTGAACTTTTTAAAAAGGCTTCTGGAAGAGTCATTATATATGGTTTCTTATAGGATATTAGGAAGTGACTGATCTCTGTGTGGCTTACACAGTAACATCACATCCATTTCTTTTTGAAATCTACCACCAGATTAGCAAATCTAATACTAAAGGTAAATATCAATAATACGTTTTTGTAAAATATTTATTAAGCACTTTTGTCATTAGAAAACATAGGACTTCATCAGAATATAATACTTCACCAATATACTCTTTTTAAATAGTAAAGTCACATGATGAAAAGCAATTAATCCATTATTTAACATAAATTTTAATAACATTTGAGGAGTTAATATTTGTTAATTTAGACATGTGAATAACATACATTTTCTGGAAGACTCACTAGACAATTTTAGAGTTGATTGTATAACTGATTAATTGCATTTCATCATGGGAATTTACTAATTAAAAAGAGTACATTGGTAAATTATTTTATTCTGATTACGCCCTATGTCTTTTATATATCTACTGTAGCATCCATCCATTCATCCGTCCACAACCCCTTTTCTCATTTTTGCACATGTGGTCGGGGTTTCACTTCAACAGTGACAAGCATCTAGGACCAAGGTTTACACTGTTTACTTAAAAAACAAGAGAAAAAACTGTCTTTTATGAGAGAACTTAATGTATGCTTCTTCTTACTGTAACTTATAGGGTCCTTAAACTTCAGTTGGCGCTGTAGCATTTAGAATACATTTCATTTTTGGCTTTACTTAAAAAGTTAACATATGGAGTTTAAGGATCCTGTAAGCACTACTGAGGAAAAAGCATAAAAATTAACATTCACCCAAAATAGATCATGGCTGTGTGTGTGTTTAGTGTTGCCTGGGAACTAATCACCTATCATTATAACATGGCAGCTATCCCCTACTGCCATATCAGTTTTATAGGCACATAGAAATACTATGAGCTCCAGTATTCTCCATTATCAGTAGCATATACAAGGATTTAGAAGCTATTTAGTACAGTAAATTTCAAATCAAACTATTTTGGCATTTTACCCTTAAGGCCATGGGATATGTCATATAGAGATGCTAAAACTGTGTGACTATCGCTCAAATGAGTACAAATCATTAGCGCCACAAAATTTTAACCAAATCAGGCAGCTGCTGTTGAATGTTTGTCATATTAAAACAAAGCAAAATTTACCTCCTTAAATAAGATCTCAAAAGTTCTTCTTTCTCTTGGGCGTAGCTCACGATGATTGGCCACCAAGGTGATGTCATTTCCCTTTAAAAAATACAAAAACAGCAATTAAAAAAATAACACAATCTGATCTACAATAAATCATGTGAAACAGTATGCACTTGGCATTTAAATGCAGATCAGTGTATCTGGTCAAGTGACAAAGAATGCAGGATCTAGCAGTCTAACACCACCCTGAGCCAGAGGAAACCACAACCCAAGCTGCGGAAGCCCTTACAAATGCCTTCTATGAACACCTCCAGGACTGCATGGATCAGGCAATCCCAAATAAAACCAAGACTCTTTCCACAAAGGGCAAACGTCCAGTCTGGTGGACCCCAGCCATTAACAAACTTTACAATAAGAGGAGAAAGCTATTACATGATAGAACAAAATCCATAAAAGGGAAGTCACCCCTGATCATTATTAGTAAAAAAATACGAGCACTCATAAAATCAACTAAGGCCAATTTTGAGAGAAAAATTGCCATGGATTCAAAGGACAATCATAAGGCCTTTTTCAGCTATGTTAGGAACCTGGGTGGAAACTCCCAGATATGCTCAGAATTAGTCCAAAATGATACAAAAATCACTGAACCCACAGACATTGCCAACATACTGGCAGACAGGTTCAGTGCAAACTTCATCCCCTCACCCCTACTAAAGGAGAGATAACTATCCCAGCCGAGTGTAGCCTCCCGGACATCTCAAATGCGCAGGTGAAAGCTGCTCTCTCTAAAGCTAAAAACACAGCATCAATGGGACTGGATGGTGTCCCCGGCTGTGTGCTACACGAGCTAAATGAGGAATTAACCCGCACATAAGGCAGCTGTTTAATCTCAGCCTTACCACAGGATCGTGCCCAAGGAGTGGCGTCGGCAACTGTGGTCCCACTCCACAAAGGCGGCCTCTCGGACCCTGGTAATTACAGCCCCATAAGCTTAACAAGTCTAGTCTGCAAAGCTATGGAGAGGATCATAATGGAGCTCATAAACAAAGATATAGGGGACTTGCAGACATTGGACCCGACCCAGTTTGGCTTTGTCAAGGGAAGATCATGCCTTTTGAACTTGGTCGACTTCTTGAAACAGTCACCAAGGCCATTGATGAGGGAAAGGCAGTCCATACAGCCTACCTTGACCTTGCAAAGGCTTCGACACAATACCCCACTCGGGTATTGTAGAAAAACACCAGCTTAAATGTAAACCCATATGTCACAAGATGGGTTGCAAACTGGCTTAAGGACAGAACCCACAGGGTTAGAGTTGCTGGCGCTGTGTCAGACTCCAAGCCGGTCACAAGTGGTGTCCCACAGGGCTGGTCCTTGGCCCCTATTGTTTGGCATCTACTTCTCAGAAGTACAGGCCAGCATGGGAGGACTTTGGCTGACAAAGTTTGCAGGCGACTGCAAACTGGGCACCATAGTGGAAAGTGCATCGACACGGATATCCTTCAGAAGGGACTCACAGAAACAGATAGCTGGTGCCAGAGCCATGGCCTGAAGTTAAGCGCCAAAAATGTATAGTCATACCCTTCGAAAAACAAGGTAACCCCAAGCTACCATATAGGTGGCAATCCACTAAGCACAGAAGAGGTTATCAGGGACCTGGGGACCCAGGTTGACAGTGGCCTTTCTTTTGACACTCACGTTGCTAAAGTGGTTAGAAAGACCTTCTACATTGCCCACCTGATCATGAAGGGATTCACATCCAGATCTAGTGAGGTCATTGTTCCCCTGTACTCTTCACTTATCAGACCAATGATCGAGTACAATGCCCCATTCGGGATGTATCTCACCAGACATCTGCAGCAATTGGAGAGACCCCAAAAGTTCCTCACCAAAAGGATAAAGGGACTCCAAAATCTGTCATATGCTGCCAGATTGAAGAAACTCCAGCTCTATTCAGTCGCATACCGTCTGCTCAGAGGTGACATGTGCCTGACATACAAGGCCATGTCCAACCCGGAATTAATGGACATGCTCCACCTCAAAAATCCAAATCCACCAAAACCACTAGAGCATGCGACTTAAACCTTAGCACGGATATAAATAGGACGTGCTGGAGGGATAGATTTATCACTCAGAGACTCCCTATGCTGTGGAATAAAATCCCAGTCCATGTGAGGCAGAGCACCTCGCTGACTCTGTTCAAGATAAAACTAGACCTGTGGATGGGAGATCGTAGGTTTACCCCGGGAATCATCTCTGTGTCACTGCTGGACAGAGGCACAACAAACTAATGGGCACAGTATTTTTTCATATAAGGGGTGGCGTAAGCCACAAAAATTTGGGCTAGGCTTATAAATGCATTAGGGCAGATAGCCTAGTATAAACCTATGAACCTATGAGCACACCAGTGCATCATGTTAACACCAGTACAGCAGTGCATCAGCAGCCTAATACTGGCACACCAGTGTATCGACAGTTTAATGCTACCACAGCAGTGTATCATCAGTCTTACACCAGCACAGCAATGCATCGACAGTCTTACACCAGCACAGCAGTACAACAGCAGTCTAATACTTGCATATTGGTGCACCATCAGTCTAACACCAGCACACCACTGCATCATTAGTCTAATACCAGTACAAAAGTGCATAGTCAGTTTAATACCAGCACAGCAGTGTATCAACAGTCTAACACCAGTGCATTGACAGTCTAACACCAACGCACCAGAGTATTGGCATTCTAACACCAGCATAGTAGTGCATCAGCAGTGTAACACTCTAACACCAATACATCAATGTACTCGCAGTTTAACACCAATGCATCAGCAGTGTAACACCAGCACAGCAGTGCATCATAGGAAAGTCTTCAAGGTACACCACCGTGAGCTTGCACTGTGTCACAGTGATAAAAACACTCTTTATTCGGAGAAAAACAATAAAAATGTTAAAAACACATGAAATTCTCAGCTGAGATAAGCATTTTCGGCTTCTTAATCCTTCTTCAGATCATCAACAGTCTAACACCAGCACACAATTGCTTCAACAGTCTAACACCAGTACATGAGTACATCAGCCATTTAATACCAGCACAGCAGTGCATCTGCAGTCTAATGTTAAACAACAGTGGAACTATACATTTAGGTACCTACTCATTCAGCAGTATTACAAACCAGTTATCCTGACAGAGAAGATTATAACCTGTTTTGTTTGTTTGTTTCTTTGTTTACACCATGATGTTCTCTAAATGGAAGCTGTACTGCATAGACGAACAGAAAAGTTGTGTATTTTCATTTCTCCAGAATACTGTAGTTAAAGTAATAATGTGGAAGGATGTAAAAGAGCAACTATCCAAAATAATTTTAAATAATTTAAGACAGTAGCCTGCTCCAGTGGCATAAAGGGATACAGCACTTATTACAGTTCATATGACCAGAATTCGGTTTGTGGCTTGAACATCTAATGTAGCTGGCATGGGGGATGGGCATGTCCATCCAGAGGGGAAGGGGCATAGATGACCTCAAGCTGTAACAGTCCTTTGTAGGAGGGAGATGTTCTCTCAACCTTTGGGCATGCAAGGGATACACAAAGCCACTAGTCGGCAGTGGCTTTCACTGAGCAAGTACATGGTAGAATATGCTGGAGTAGGGAAGGAACAGGGGCTCTAGTGGTAATGTGCTGAATGTCCGCCACCAAAGGGAGGGGTAGAACAAATAATAAAATAACTTAATTGCTGGGACACAGGCTTTGCTCATGTCTGCCTAAACGGTGAGCTCTCTTTTGATTAGGGGGGCTTAATGATCAGCAGATACAGGGTCAAAAAGACAGTAACATTTTGGAAAACGTCATTTTAAAGAAACTGTCTTACAGATGTTCTGCTAGGAAAAACAACACTTTTAACATTTAGCTTATATCCTTTTACAGAGTACTGATTAAACAGATAAATGTATAATTATAACATTTTATCCAAAATCAAAGCACAAGGGTTGTTATAAAATACAGCTTTAGAGATATAGTTGTTGAGCATAATTCTGCAGGTATAGTTACACAACTGCAGAAAAGTCATTTAAAGACAAAAATATAACAAACTACTTAGAAAGTTACAGACTAATGTGGAAAGGTACAACAAAAGGCAGTTTATTAGGAAAAACATGAGACAAGGACAGAAAAATAGTAATTTATGCAAAACACTACATCAAACAAGGAGATACATACTCTGCTACTGTTTCCAGCTGTTGTGATCTAGCCTGTATGCTAACTTCTCCTCATCTTCTAGACAATGGCATGTCTGTTCCAAGTCACCTTAAATCATTCCTCATTTTTAATCTACCAAGGAAGCCTGTTTCACACATCTGTAACCCTACCTGCAAAACAATGTTTTTCCCATCCAAGTTATTTACTCTCTATTTTCACTAAGTGCCACTAGTTCTCATACAGTTCTTTTCAAAAATGTTCTGCTTCTTTTGATTTTGCCAAGTCATTTAAGATTTCTGAGAGTTTCTGTGACTTCTCACTCTTCCTTCCTTTCCTAAGAGGCTAAGAAGAAAGTCCCGTTAACTTATTTTCAGGCTTCTACTGAAGGAGATCTTGTACCATGCTGTAACTTTCCTGGTGACTCAATCCCACATCTTTGAAAAGGTAGGGGTCTCCCGAAAACTTTTCAGAGTTTGAAATGGGATCTCACAGACTGCCTATAGAGCAATTACCAACTTCACTTACCTGTACATATGGCTGTCTACTGAAATGTCAGCACTGGAAATACCAAGTGACGAGAAACCAAAAAACAAAGACCAAAAACAAAGAAGAGCTAATCTCGAAAACCGCCTTTTAGAATGGAGGGCAAGCCCCCCTGCACTCCCTCACCATGGTGGGCAAGCAGCTTATACCACCTGAACTTATATATACCAACTCCAATATCTCCACACCTTGGAGAAAAGGAAATATTCCAAGAAATGGCATCTCAGACCTACTACACGGAAGTTTGTTCTTTTGGCCAGTCAGTCTCCCTACTTTGGGACACACTCTAGCAGGTCTCAACATGGTTACTGTACATAAATTAAGTGAACAAGCCTACAGCCTACTGGCTTTCAAATTGACTGTTTACAGTTTTGAATACGGTCAAATGAATGAACATTCCTGCAAACCTAGATTTTCTTCTATGCTCTTAGCAAAATGTTTCCTAATAGACAAGTTATGCTTGAACAGAACTATAAAATCTTCTTTTTGATGATCTCATAGATAGTAATTATCTAGTGTTGATTATATGAAAATATACTTGTATCTTAATATTATAATTATAAATGTTTACTTATTAAAATAAGAATTAGAGACAGATAGTTAATGTAAATACGTTAATTCAGCACTATCAGATTACTTCTTACCTATCTTATGATATAATCAGCTAAAAACATAATATCAGAATAACAGAGATAAATATTTTAAGGGAAGGTTGAAATAAAAATTTCAGAAAAATATTTTTATACTGTAGAGCTCTATAATCCTATGTTCTATACTACCTTAAAGTCTTCAGCAAGTTAGAGAGCAAAGGATAGTCTAGTAAGTTCTTTTGCTCTTATAGAATATGAATTTGAATTATTCTGTGTATAAAATTAATTTACAATTAATTACTTAACGTAAATTTTGTGCATCATTTCATGACTGATATGCAAGTGGCTAGCCCTGCCATGATAATTCTTCTGCACTCACACATATGGCCAGAAAAATAAAAAAGATGAGTTTAGTAATTTGGTTACTAGTAGGTATAGGAAAGATTGTCATAAAATCATGTTTTGCATAGACAGAGCTTGCATCCCCCGCATACTTATACCAACATTACAAGGGGCAGACTATGAGACTGCACATTTGAATAATAGGGATGAAGTTCAATGTAAATCTGGCAGTTATGTATCACAAGTTTTTGCAGAGGGGGTATAGTGAGAGCAAACTATGTATGGAGATTTGAAATGCCAAAGATTTACGATTTAGTAGAACTAGACTATATTTTTCAAATAAAGAAAAAGCAAAAGGTATAAATTTTAGTGGGCCTATGAGAGTTAAAGGTGTACTGTTATCCCTGAACTATTCTAGTAATATACATTCCATATGTGAAGTTGTTAAGAGTAACTGGTATAAACTGATGTCAGATGATAAGATTAATACTGCGATTGGGACACAACTGAATCTTATTTTTAGAAATAGGAAATCCTTAAAAAGGTTACTATGTTACAATAGAAATAGGAATTTTGAAGCTTGGGAACAAATGGGCATGTTCCCTTGTGGCAAGTATAATTTCTGTAGTTTTATAGACAACAGTAATGTTTTTGTACATCCCAGAATGAATAAGACATGTAGTTTTAGAGTGAAGGTGAACTGTATGTCTAAACATCTAGTATACTTAGCACAATGTGGGACTTGTAGCAAGTTTTACATATGTAAAACTGACCGCTCTCTATTAGAACGTATAAGAGAGCATATAAGAGATATTAGATAACAGAATGAGATGAACTCTTTGGCAAAACACGTTATGGATAAGGGGTCAGATCATGTTTTTAAGTTTAAAATGGTGGAACTGTTACATGATGATGGCAGAACGGGTGATATTATGAATAAAACAGAAAATAGGGAACTCTTTTGGATTCTACATTTGCAAGTTGACAAATTATTTGGTTTAAACAACAAGGTCTCTTTAAGATCTGCACTGAAGCAGCAGAGATTGTTTAAATGAATTCACTAGTTTTAGTCATATGATTGATAATGTTGCATTTTACTGGTTTGTTTGAAAGAGAGTTTGGCATTTATTTGTTGTTAATTAATATGGTTTTATGGTCTGATGAAGCAGCTTGATTGTGAAAGCACTTACCGTATTTTAATTTGTTTTAGTAAAGTCTTTCTGCCTATCACAGTGTTTTTATTCTTTTGGTATTATCACTGATTGACCACTCTTCTGTGGTTTTTGGTTGTTTTTTAAATTACAAAATATACACTGATACTGGAAACATTCTCGATGTAGTTAAACAATTTTAATAAAGACTGAGTAAAGAAGCCATACAAAATGAAAGCGATATAAGCACTTATCTTGAAATCTCCTTTATAAAGAAAAATAATAGCTTTTCCTTTATATCTGGTGTAAACAAATTACTTTAACAGAACTATCTGATAAAACAAAAAATCAAACCTAATAAAGCATCTGGTAACAATGGGATAACAGCAGAAATATATAGAATAGATAGAAATAAAAAAAGATAAAATAATTCCTCCATCATGGAAATATTCATTAAGCACCCCAGTACAAAAACAGAATAACAATCTCCAATTATGGTCTTCTGATAGACCTATATTTCTCTCTTAAATACTGACTATAAGATATTTATGTCCCTAATGGCTGACAAATTAAAAAAATATTTCACAAATTATTAATAGACATCAAACAGGATTTATATATAAAAGACAAACTCATGATAACATTGGAAGGGTACTTACTTTAATGGATATCATAAATAATAAAAAAGATGAAGTTCTACTTATAAACTAGACATTGAAAAAGCCTTTGATAGTCTCTCATTTGGAATTACTAATTTAAAGTATTAGAATGTTTGACTTTCCTCAACAATTTAGTTCTCCTCTGATGAATATACACAAAAACAATAAAGCATGTGTTAAATTAGAACCATGTACTTCAGAAGTTATAAAATTGACAACAGGAAGAAAACAACGATGTCCCTATCTCCCCCATTATTTGCTCTAGCCTTTAAAGTCTTATTGTAAAATAAAAGGAATAGAAATTATTAAAAACTATAGCCATAAATGTATGCTGTTTGCAAATGATATAATGCTATCCATAAAAAAGCACCCAAGAAACTTTAAAAGAGTTAACTCAAGTTATAGATCAATTTCAAAAATACTTAAGTTAAACTTCAATTACTCAGACTCATAATAGCTATTTCCTAACAACAACAAAATTTACAAGCACCAAAAATATTTTAGGGAAAGAAACTTCAACTTTGTTATATTTAGACATCATCATAACTAAAACAATAAAATAAAACTATGAAACAATTACAAAATGTAACAAATGATTTATAAATGAAATAAAATTATATCATTTGAAGATAAACTACAAATAATAAAAATGACCATGTTCCTGAAAACTGTACACATTAGTCAAGCTTTAAATCTTCCTCCAAGCAATTCTCAAATAAAGACGATCAATAAATTATTACTAAATATTCTTTGGTATCCAACTAAAGCCAGAATAGCCCGTCAATTTCATGCTAGACTGTGGGATCGTGGAGATATAAATTTCCTAGAAGTTTATGGTACATCAACAATGTTTAAACTAATTTTCAATTGGATAGAGCTTACTTATCACTTAAACTAATCACTTAATCTTGAAACTTTTAATGCAAATAAAATAAAATATACCAAATCCAAAGACAATAACTCAGACAACATAGTTTGGCTCTATTTATGCAATTATATATAGTTTAATCTATCTTTACCAACCTAATCTAACTATGTTAATACTACTCAAAAATCCTTGAACAAATTCATGCTTGGTAATATTGATATAAAAGTTTGGTGGGGTACATCCACACCCTTTAAAGTGACAACAATTTTCTCTGAAAAAAATCATATAATTCAAAATTGGAAATATGGGAACTGAATACATTTGTATCAATGCCTCAATGATACAAACATTAAACAAGTTCAATAATTATAAATTAATTTAATTTAAATACACAGTACTGATACTTATAGAAAGCTTTAGAACTCATGCTCAAGATACATTTCTTATTCTCTCACACTCACAATATAATAAACCTCCAAAATTAATTCAAGTCTTGTATAAAATTTAATGTAACATTTTTGAATTAATAACATAATATCACATCTTTATATAATACTTATATGTAGCACTACTTTAAATGATAAATTCTACTACCATACTATAATACGTCTTAATAGATCACTGAATGAACCCAGCAAATTCCTAACACTAAAATCTATAAGACATTCATTCTGGACTCGATACTGGCATGCTTTTACATGGAAATTCTTATACACAGCAGTCTTAACGCCAAACAAGATAACTAAGTTTAATAAATGCAATAACACAGAATGTTGGAAATGTAATCCAAGTTGTAATGCAAATTGGATAGACATATTCTATGACTGTCCTAACATTCAAACATATTAGAATAATATTGAAATTTTTAAGAATCCTTCGTTGTTTCCAAATCATTAATATTATTTAATGTAATAGACAATTAAAAGTTGAACAATGAAAATTACTGTTATGGACATTTTTGGCTGTAGCAAGGAAAAACATAAGAAAAAGGAAAAACACTGTTACTGTACAAGACATTCTAATTTCTCTACAAAAGAGAGCAACTAGAAAAAATGAAGATAAAATAAAACAAAATATATCCAAGAACCTTTTCCAAGAATCCATGGATAAAAGTTTTGTCTTTAATTGAACTTCTTCAAGATAATCATACCTCTTTATGATAAAAAAATATAAATGTTACTTAATAAGGAAAAGGTCATTTAATTCACCTCTGATTCTTTTTTCCAATTTTGTATAACATTAATAACATGTTTACTCTATTTTAGATATGTATATACTGTAAATAGATATTTTATTACTTTAACTATTACACTGTATATTTTTCTTTTTTTCTTAAACTTATGTATTTACTTATTAACATGTTACCTCTGAATATTCAGCATTAAGAAATACATTGAAGCAAAAAAAAAGAATATACAGTGCTTGTTTGAACATTGATGTGTATAAAATGGTTATTTTCTCTCTTAAATGTGACAACTATATTGGAAACTGAAGTGGTTACATTTTAGTCAGAGGTAAAGCCATTGTCTAGTAGGTTAACAAGATTCTAAACCTATTAGTAACTCCCCCCCATATGCATTCTAGAATCCCATAATATTACAGATGTTACCTTGTACTTCCCAAAACACCTGTTGCTTATAAGAATTACATCTTATGAATTTGTTTAAACTTCTCTTTTCTGCAGATGTTATGTTTCCTGAACATGTGGTATTTATGTGCCTTGATCTTATAAAATAAAAAATGTATATCCATGCTACATAAATAATGAATTATCAGTCTAACTGCATCCAGAATACTACTGCACATACTTTAGAGGTAGGCAATTGGAAACAAATACATTTTTATTTAACTTACTTGTTGTAGGGTAAACCTACTGGATGAATTGTCCTCTTTCAAGGGTAACTTGGGAGCACTCTCTAGTTAACTGCCTTGCTCAGAGTCACACAGCAGGCAAAGGAAGGTGGAAGGAATCAAACCTTGTACCTTGGAAATAGGAAGTAGCTCATCAGCTTTCTAGTATCCATTCACAGATGCAAGCTGCATTTGCATATGGACGGGGGAGCTTTGATTTATTTGGATTTTCCCGAGCAGTGTCATCCTCTGTGAGATATAAAGTACAGTTGTAGATGTTCGAGTGTATTCACTGTTGCAGTCATTTCAATTGGGTTTATCCTGCTGGCAGGCTACCCTCAGTTGGCCTGAATTCCAAAGTCTAGGTCCGGCGTCGGTTGCTGTCGCCTCTTCCCTGACGTCAGTGCGCCAGGGGTATAAAAGATGCAGCCGATGCCATTTTCTTCAGTTTTTCGTGCCCCAGAGGTCAGGTGCCCCCAAAAGGGTAGGCTAAAAATATGTCAATAAAACATGCATGCACCAAAGTATATATTTTGCCTTCATCTACAAGCAAATACACCACATAGGTTATATAGACTAGAGAAGTACAGATAAGTTCCAGCAAAGAAACGGAGGATGGCGGGTTGGTAACCTGGACTGCAACAGTGAATACACTCGAACATCTACATTTATGGTAAGTGTACACAACTGTACTATGTTTGTGTTTCACTGTTGCAGTCATTACAATTGGGTTGAATCCCAAAGCTAAGGTTGGGAGGCTGGAGCTAAACAGCATTAGGAGTGGTTATTAGGCCCTGCAGAACTGCAGTGGCAAAGCCTGCCCTGGATTTAGAGTAGAGTGGTAAGTGATAGTGCTTTGTGAAGGTGTGCACTGAACTCCAAGTAGCAGCCTCTAAAATGTCTTTGGTTGGTACTCCCCTGAGGAAGGCTGCTGATGTGGCTGCTGCTCTGGTTGAATATGGCCTAATGCCCTTACGTACTGGCTTGCCATGTTGTGAATAGCAGAAACGAATGCAGTGGCCTATCCACTTTGAAATAGTCTGCTTTGAGATAGCCTTTCCTTGTGATCCTGCAGCATATGCCACTAGTAGTTGCTCTGTCTTTCTTATAGCTTTGGTTCTGTTCAAATAGAAGCACAGCTGTCTGTGTATGTCCAAAGAATGCAAAATTCTCTCCCCCTTATTCTGTGGGTTTGGATAAAAGGTAGGCAGATGAATAGTTTGGTTAAGGGCCACACTGGACACTACCTTAGGCATAAATGTCGGGTTTGTCCTCAGAGAAACCCTGTCTGGATAAAAAATGATAAAAGGTTCCACAGCCATGAGTGCCTGTAGCTCTGAGACTCATCTTGCAGAAGTTATTACAAGGAGCAGAGCTGTTTTCTAAGATAAAAACTTTATATCAGCTGTAGTGGCTGGATCAAAAGGAGGCAGGGTGAGTTTTTCCAAGACATAATTGAGGTCCCATGCAGGTATTGGTGATCTCCTTGGAGGCCTTAAATTTTTGGCCCCTCTGAGGTACTCCCCTAATAGAAGATGAGAGAAGATTGGTGGCTCTGTATTGTAATGAGCCGAAATGGCAGAGGCATGAATTTTTATAGATGAAAAGGATAGGCCTTTGTCCAGCATCTCTGTCAAGTATTGCAAAATCTGAGGAATATTTGGTACAGCTGTGTCAATTCCTTCTGCCTGGTTCCAAGCACAGAATCTCTTCCATTTTTCAGCATAGGATTTTCTAGTACTAGGCCACCTGGCTTTCAAAATGACATCCATCAACGCTTTAGTGAGAGGAGTGTTTTGTATGACTACATTATCCGCCATGCTGCCAGATTTAAGGTCTTGAGTTGGCTGTGCAGGATCTGATTGTTCTGCTGGGACAGTAGATGAGGCACTTGAGGTAAGGTCCAGGCTGGGCATTGAGATAAGTTCCTTAGGATTGGATACCAGTACTGGCGTGGCCAGTCTGGGGCAATCAGTATCATTTTTGGCTTCTCCTGTCTGACCTTTAGGAGCACCTTGGGGAGGAGAGGCAGAGGAGGAAAGGCATATACTGTTAAGTTTTTCCAGCTGAAAGATAGGGCATCCACTTTCCATGCTTGTCTGTGATAAGTCCTTGTGCAGAATCTCTTTAGTCGGGAGATGTGAGGTGAGGCAAATAGATCTATGTCCAGGCATCCCCATTTCCTTGTTACCCTGCTGAAGACTTGTGGATCCAATTTCCACTCGTGGGGATCCATGAGGTTTCTGCTCAGTTCGTCTGCCAGAGTATTTATTTTTCCTGGCAGGAATTGTGCCTGCAGATGTACTTGGAAAGTCAATGCTTAATTGTAAAAAAAAAAAAATAATATAAACAAAAGATTTTCCAAATATATAGTAACAGAAAGTAAATTATTATATCTGGGAATAAATCTACTCAATGAATTAACAGATTCTCTAATATTTAACTATAATAAAATACTAGACAAAATAGAACAAACAATTGGTTACTGGAATAAATATATCTTTTCAACAGCAGACAGATTATATCTTATTAAAATAATCATATTTCCCAAAATATTATACTTAATACAAAATTTTCATTGCCACCTCCCAAATATATTATTCAAAGATACAATAAACTAATTTTAATTTTCTATGGTTTCCAAATAAACCCTAAATAAACATTTGCCAGATTGGGTGAATTAATTTAATTTGATATTGATTTATATATTACCTCATCTGTTATTAAAAAACATAACACTGGTTAAATAATTCATACACACCTATATGGAAACAAGCCCATGAGCAGATTTACATAGAAATCAATTATAATCACATACAAGACAACAACAGTAATCTTATATGGATGTTAAGATTATTTTTAGGAAAAGGAATAATATTAATAAATTGCCATCAAACTATGTAAGTTCTACACTTTCAGTGTTCAGAACATATATAAACAAAATACCAAATATTAATTCTTGGATTTTTCTTATTTTCTATAGCTTATTCCAAATATCTAAAATAAATATACTTAAAGAAGAAACATTACTCTTTTGGCATCAACTTAATTCTAACAAAGGAACAGATAATTTATAATTATAATATAAATAAAGACAATTGTGTAAATACAAATTGAAGCTCCAAACTCATTGAATACCTTATTCTTATCACAAAACAGCTCAGGTTATTTGTCTAATATCTATAAAATTGTTAAAAAAAAAATCAATAAACAACCATCCTCCAGTTGAAGAAGAAAAAGTAATATTCTAAAATCTTCAATTTTCTACATTATCAAAATACTGGCAATTATTCACTTGGAGATATCTACACAGAAGTTTCTATACACCAAATGTATTCTATTGAAGATCAATGTTGGAGATGCCATATCAAGATAAAAGCAGATTGGCAGCATGTTTTTATGAATGTATATGTCTCAATATGTACTTAATCCATTAATTATTTTTTCAGACTGTTTATAATGATAATTTTCAATTAACAAAGTCTTTAATTTTATTCAACTCTCCTATTCCAAACTGTGTACCAAAAAGACACTAAAATCCTATGGTCACTATTGGCAATTTCGAATTTGAGACTTTAACAACAACAGTTGCTCACATGGAAATATTAACAGTGAAGAACAGAACAAAGATCTACTTCTTACTATTACTCTTGGATGAAAGTACTGGAAATACTTGAAAAGAAGATATATCATGTTTCTAACTCTATATAATATAGAATTTCAATGTTATTTGCATAGACACCAATGTAAATAGTTATATAGTTTGAAGTTAGTAATGTTTTAGAATTGTTATCTTTATTTCATTTACTTATTTGAAATAATAAAAAAAAATATTTAGTGAGAAAGTCAATGCTGTGTGCCACAAAGTCCTGGCTAGTCTGCAAAGGGGGTAAGAATGAGTGCTTCCCTGCTTGTTTATATACCACATGACCGTGGTATTGTCTGTCTTTATCAGTAGTTGTCCCAGATGAAGTAGGTCCTTGAAGGCTGTCAGGGCATTTTGAACAGCTAGCATCTCTTTTTGATTGATATGTGCAGATGTACTTGGAAAGTCAATGCTGTGTGCCACAAAGTCATGGCTAGTCTGCAAAGGGGGTAAGAATGAGTGCTTCCCTGCTTGTTTATATACCACATGACTGTGGTATTGTCTGTCTTTATCAGTAGTTGTCCCAGATGAAGTAGGTCCTTGAAGGCTGTCAGGGCATTTTGAACAGCTAGCATCTCTTTTTGACTGATATGTAGATGCATTTGGATTGCGGACCATGTGCCTTGAATACATCTTCCTGCCATGTGGGCTCCCCAGGCATAATCCGATGCATTCGTTGTTAATGTCTGTGTGGCTGGGGGTAGGGTGAATGGCTGTCCCTTGTTCTGGTGACAGGCCTTCACCCACCATCGAAACTCCTGTTGCAGGCAGGGTATGAGAGTAACTATTGTTTCCAGGCTGTGACAATGTTGAGTCCAAACACTTTTTAGTCACCATTGAAGTTTCCTCATATGCAGTCTTGCATATGGAATTAGTAGAATGCAGGATGCCAGAAGCCCAAAGCCGGCAGAATTTTTCTTGCAGATAACTGGGCCTTTGTTGCCAACAGTTTGAAATATGTAGTCAGTTGCCTTTGTTTTCTGGCATGAGATAAGCCATCTGGGCAGTTGTATTTAAGCTTGCACCCAGGAATATTATCTCTTGAGAGGGTACTAGTTTTGATTTTTGTTCGTTGACTGTGTACCCTAGGCATGGTAGTAATCTCTTTACAAATGCCAGATGCTGTAGGAGAATGTCATTGTTCTCTGCTTCAATGAGGCAGTAGTCCAAGTAAGGATATATTTATATTCCTCCTTGTCTGCAGTATGCAATTACTGGTGCCAGGCACTTTGTGAAGACCCTGGGCGCAGTAGATAAGCCAAAGGGCAGTGCAGAGAATTGGTAGTGCATTGAGCCAGCTTTGAATCTGAGGTAACTTCTGCATGTTTGTCTGATTGGGACATGCAGGTATGCCTCTTTTAAATCTAAAGTCACAAGCCAAGCCTTCTTGCCCAACATGGGCAAAAACTGCTGTAGAGTCAACATTTTGAATTTTGGAATATCCAGATATGTGTTTAGAATAGATAGGTCCAGTATTGGTCTCCAGGCTTTGTCTTTTCTGGGTACCAAGAACAGTCTTGAAAAGAATCCTTGTCCCTGCTCTTGCTCTGGTACTTGTTGAATGGCCCTCATGCCCATGAGGGATGAAACTTGTTTTTGTGCCTCTGCCCACTGATGTTTTGGCAGGCCTGGCCAACCGTTTGCCCTTGGCAGGGTATGGAAGTGAAACTTGTAGCCTTGTGACACTATGTTTAAGACCCATTTGTCCTGGGTTATTATGTGCCAATTTTGAGAAAAAAGTGCTAGTTTTCCCCCTAAAAGTGCTGCCAGAAGATAAGTGCTTGGCGCAGGCAGGGGGAAGTCATTGGGACTGTTTCCTGTATGGCTGTGATTTGTCTTCTCCAGTTTTGGAGGTAGAAGCACCCCATTGTTTAGACCTGTACGAACCTTGGGGCTGGGATCTGCCTCTAGAGCATCTGTATCTGCCTCTTTGTGGTCTGTCTGACACTGGAAAGGACCAGTTCTTTGTAGGCCAGTGTCTGCTAAATCTTGGTGGCTGTACCTGTAAGAAATCCTTGACTGTTTGCATAGATTTAGCTTTGTCCTCCATTTTCTTTAACACCTCTTCTGCTTTAACACCAAACAAAACCTCATGCTGTAATGGAACATCTAATAATTTTGCTTTAACATGATCAGGTAGATTTTGTTCCTTTAACCAAGCATGCCTCCTAATGACAGAACCCGTAACTGCGGCCCTGCTCTAGAGAATTCTCTAGAGAATCAAAACCACATTGCAAAGTATGCTTTCCAACTTGTTTAGCTGCATGCAATAAATCCTGCATTTCTTTGTTTTCTGCACATTCAGAATTTATCAATATTTTCTGTTTAAGCAGTGACATTATATACTGTTGATATTTGAGAATATGAAACTGACAATTTAAAGCCCTTATAGCCAAGGTAGAAGAAGTGTAAATCTTTTTTCCCGCTCTGTCCAGTGCCCTAGAGTCCCAGTCAGAGGGAGTAGGGTTTTTGCAGTGGAAGCCTTGACCCCTTTGGGACCCTGAGATATCGTTTCTGGGTCAGCAGCAGCATGGTTTTTGAATAGGATTTTATGAGAGTCAGGAACCCTGTAGTACCTGTCCGGCTTAACAGGAGCTGGAGGTAAGGAGTCAGGGGTCAAAGTGGACTCTGAAAATACATCATCTACAATGTCTAACACAGGTGGGATAGCTAGGTGGGATAGCTAGGGGCCTATGTTGTGGTAGTAATAGGAAGTCTCTGAGCCTTTTCTTAGATTCTGAATAATCTTGGCTCTCCCAGTGGAAATGCTCCCTCATGGTATGTAAAGTTTCCCCAAAAGAATAATCCTCAGGAGGAGAGGCTGAAGGGATAGATTCTTCAGCATCAGAATCCTCATAGGGAAGAAGAGAGTATTCCTGATCAGAAGAGGAATCAGATGAAACAGAAACCTGATCTGAAGATTCATATTCTGTCTCTTGCCTAGGCCTCTTATCAGGAGGGGGATGGGAACCCCTGATCAAAGTAATTAGGTCTTCGGTCAGTTTGAGCATCTGTTTTTTAGGCATGGAGGCCTGTCCATGAGGCTGCTGTACTTGTTTCTTTTTCTTTAAAGGTGCTTTAGTCTTTGCCTTTGAAGCTGAAGTCGTTTTAACATATAATTGAGTAGGTCTGAAAACACCCTCAGAAGCCGATGCCTGCTAAGCGGCTCCGGAACCATCTGAGGGAATTGTTCCCAAAGGTCCAATACCTTGAGCTTCCAGCGGCCTGGTCAACTCCACATGAGTGTCGGTAGCGGCCTGTGAGTCTAAAGTAACGGTCGTCAGGGGCTGCGAAGGCGCCTCACTGAGAACCGGCGACTGGCTTAGAAGAAGCCTCATTGTCGGTTTTGGACCTCGGATACCTGTCCTTTTCTTTGCGTTTCTTATGAATTCTGGTAGTTGGATGGCTATGCGACAACATTGTATAGTTAAATCTTCAGCCAAAATAGTGAAATGCAAAATCGTACCGACGCTTAATAGTGTGTTGGTTAAATCTAGCACAAAACCGACAACTAGCAATGTCGTGGTCAGGGCCTAGGCAAGGAATACAGTAAGAATGAAAGTCCTTATGAGGTATTTGCTTCCCACAAGAAATACAATTATTCTGGCATCGGTCTGGATCAAGAAAAAAGTTTCCACAACGGGGTACTTAGCTTTTAGTGAAGACTTCGGATCTGAAATTCGAACACGAAAATCTCAGGAGTTGGCCGACCAGCACTTGCGAACTGCTTTTGCTTCGGGCACCGCGCGGCAAGAAAGATTGAAGAAAATGGCGTCGGCTGCATCTTTTATACCCCTGGCGCACTGACGTCAGGGAAGAGGTGACAGCAACTGACGCCGGACCTAGACTTTGGAATTCAGGCCGATTAAGGGTAGCCTGCCAACAGGATAACTCCAATTGAAATGACTGCAACAGTGAAACACAAAGAACATCTGTCCCTCCAAACTATGCTTTTAATGATGCAAAAGAGGTTTAGTTCCCTGGAATGAGCATTTGACTTGATGTGCAGTACGTCCATCAGTATTGGGTCAGAGGATGCCTTATATGCCAGACACAGGTTACTTCTTAGCAGTCTGGTCTGTAGGATACTGAATATGGTGACACAGCTTTGAGATGCCCATGTAAGACGTATTGCTTAGGTCTTGTAGCCCTTTAGTGTGGTATCTCTGTGGGTGTTCCAGTTGTTGCATGTGTCTGGACAGATACATGGACAGATGCATGTCATGAAATCAAGCTTATAAGCCATTAAGTGCAAAGGAAATAATAGCAATACGCCTTTTATCATTTTAGATGGTGCTATACATTTCTAATGTTTAAAGCTAGCCTCAGAACTTACGAAGAACCGTTAGTTACTGTCAGATTATTTATATGAAAGGACTGCCTGAAAAAATATCTATCTGTAGATGCTGCTGAAAAGCTAATCACAAAGAGACCAAAAACCAAACAAACTATATAAAGAACAAAAAAGGCTGACACAGTTGGTTCCTTAAAAACTTTGTTAGCGCTTTCGTCAAGATACAGTACACTTAACTTCTTCAGACAATTAGTGAAAAAAAACATTCAAAACTGTTTAAAATGACATTTCCTAGTCACATGATCCAAAAGACATCACATGATAGCCCACTTTTTGTTTTATCATTCCCCTTAAAATCCTAAACAGTATTTTTCCAAACATCATGAAACTACATGTTGGACATAAACCATTCCTATATATGTATACATTTTACTACATTTATATCTACATTTACATGTGTATTCCTAACTGTTCTTATTAAATATTTACTTAAATTGAATTACACATACAAAATACACAACTTATATTTACATAACCAAGAATAAACCATCAATGGGTTTCAAAACTGTGGAATGCATTGAGCATTAATCCATCCTACATATTAATATTGTTCACTTTTTGAGGCAATTTAATTTTAAAACACATGCCAAGGAGCAAACATCATATAGCCCTGGCCTCATGTAAGCCCCAGTCCTTAGTTGCCAGATTAAGTCCTTTTCTTCAAGTTTTAGTCCCAATGCACCACCCCTGATGTCAAAATCCACTTGGTCAATGGCTCTAAATGTAAAAAAGTGACCTGGGTGGTTTCTCACATGTCTGGCCAAGGCATTCTCCATCTTGGCTTTCCTAATATTGTATACATGCTCGTATACTCTCTCTCTTAGTTTCTACTCAGTCTTGCCGATATAAAAACCCACACAAGACTGGCATGAGGTGACGTAAACAACCCTAATGGAATTACAATTATATCTAGCTTTGCTCATGAAATTATTCCCTGAAATACTGAACCTATTTCCTGTCTGCATAAACCTACAACAGGCACAGGCTTCGCATTTGTACATACCAGGGGCACGTACTGGTTTTCGTGGTTGTGATTCTAGCAAATTCTTCAAATTACTGCCCCTCTTATACACCACACTGGGCCCCTGTCCCAATTTCCCAAGTTGTTCATCCACGAGGAAGATACTCCAGTTTTTCTGCAGAATCCGTTTGATGTACTTGGCACCTGCATTAAACATGGTTATAAATGCATGGTGGTAATCAGTTGACAAAATATTCTCTCTTCCTACATGTTGTCCTTGACCTTCTACACCACCCACTGGGTCCTCAGTCCCTAGAATTGCTGTAAAATGGCCATTTTCTCTCTTGTTTTGGACTTCTACTACTAGATTAGTTAACAGATCAGGTGGATACCCCCTGCTTAAAATAATTTGTACTAGAAATTGACACTCCTCCTTGAAATCCAGGATTGTGGTACACATCCTTGCAGCCCTGACCAATTGTCCTTTGACTACAGATCTTTTTTGATATTTTGGATGGGCACTACTGTAATGGAGGAAGGAGTTTGACTAGGTATCCTTTCGATGGATTTTAGCTAGATAACATTTATTAACGTAGTCTTTTCTCAGTTCGATGTCTAGGAATGATATTTTTTGAGTATGGAATGCATGGGTGAATACTAAAAAATCAGTAGTGTTATTACAGTACACCATGAACTCTTCAAAGGTGTTCTGTCCACCCTTAAAAATCAAAAAGATATCTAAAAATCTGGTATAGTAGTAGATTGCTTCCTTATAGTTGTTGGCTGTACCATACACAAATTGGTCCTCCCAAAAGGCCATAACAAAACTGGTGAAGCTTCTGCCAACAGGAGACCCCATTGCTACTACTGTATTTTGTAAGTAGTACTGCCCATTAAATAAGAAGAAATTATTAGATAAAATTGTGTCTAAAAGTAATATAATTAGGCCTATTTTGGAGGCAGATGCACCCCTTTTCACCAATAAGAGACTGAGCCATTCAATACCCATATCACGGGGGATAACCGTATATAGATCTTTCACGTCTATTGTGGCGAAAAGGTAATCTGACTGGAAAACCAATTTGTTGACAGCTTCTAGGAAAGACCAGGAATCCTTACATATGAATGGTTCCTTTTGCATATATTTCTTTAACAGCCCATCCACATATTTCGCTAATGCATACATCATTGAATCTCTACCGTCCACAATTGGGCAGAGAGGTGGGTTTGCTAAAGATTTATGAATTTATGAATTTTCCGTACTCCAAAAATTATGGGAATTTTTGGAGAAAGCATTGTAAGGTAGTTGAAAAGACTTAAATCAATTCTGCTCTCAATAAATAGGACATTAATAAATACTTTTATGTGTTTATATACCTGGTTCACTTCATTTTAAGAAACCTGAGTGTATGTATCTGAATTGAACATGCTTTCCTTTCTGCATATATAATTTGCTGAATTGAAGAATACCAAGCCATCTCCTTTATCTACCTTAGCAACTCTGATATCAGCTTATATTTTTTGTGTTACTACTCACATTATTCAAACACTGGTTACATCCAAAACTGGGTGTAATGTTGGGCTGTATACTAGGACAAACAACAAGTCCATCTTCTTTGTTGGAACAAATGTGAGTCCTTTACTGATATTATATTCATGTGATTCAAGAATGTCATAAGTAAAGTTTGAATTAGCTGGATACAGTACCTCAAGGTTTTCAAAAGTTACCTCCTATGGCCCGCCTTTGTTTTTGTTTTTTCCATGCATTATGCCTTTGTGTTCTGATTCTTCCATTGTTGGGATGGGGAGGTTTCAGGATAGCTGTCCCTTTCTTATAATCTTCCTCCTCTTGAGAATTGGGCTGGAGCAGTTTTGGTTCCTCTCCTGAGAAACTCTCTGCTCTCCTTGCACCAATTCCATTAAGCCATCCATTTTTTTTGTTAAATCATTGATAAAAATAGTCAATCGGCTTATTTCCGATCCTCCAGCTCCCTGGTTGTTCCCCCCTCCCGGGGAGAGCGATAAACCACTAGAACCATTTAAATTGCTGGAACACTCTCCGGTTGTCATGTCAAAGATGAACCAACAAAGAGACCAAAAACCAAACAAACAAACTATGTAAAGAACAAAAAAAGGCTGTCACAGTTGGTTCCTTAAAAACTTTGTTAGCACTTTTGTCAAGATACAGTACACTTAACTTCTTCAAACAATTAGTGAAACATTCAAAACTGTTTAAAATTACATTTCCTAGTCACATGATCCAAAAGACATCACATAATAGCCCACTTCTTGTTGAATCATCCCCTTAAAATCCTAAACAGTATTTTTCCAAACATCATGAAACTACATGTTGGAAATAAAACATTCCTATATATGTATACATTTTACTACATTTATATCTACATTTACATGTGTACTCCTAACTGCTCTTATTAAATATTTACTTAAACTGAATTACACATACAAAATACACAACTTATATTTACATAACCAAGAATAAACCATCAATGGGTTTCAAAACTGTGGAATGCATTGAGCACTAATCCATCCTACATATTAATATTGTTATTTCATCTTTTGAGGCAATTCAATTTTAAAACACATGCCAAGGAGCATACATCATTTAGCTAATCACAGCCATTCCTGACATGTAATCAAAAATTAGAAGCCTCTGGGTCAAATGTTCCAGACAACGTGTCATGCTCTGGGTCAAATGTTCCTGAAGATGTGTCCACTGTGCTCTTAAAGACGTCTGGGAGACTCTTATTTGCAGATGAATAACATGCACTACCAGAATTACTTCCAGCATCAAACCCAGTATCAGAAAAATATTCCTTGCTAGATAACCTTTCTTCAGTACAGCCCAAAAGTAGTAGAAAATTGTTCAGTTGATTGTGTAAGAAATACCTGGGAAATCTTGGAAGCTTGCTCTACTCTTTTTACAGGGATTTAGCTTTGAATTCTGAAAATGGACGGACATCAATCCTCAGAAGCTGAAATACTTGCAACATCTCCACTCCGGCTAAAAGGACAGACCTTCATTGGTTCTAGCTATCATAAGACAATTGTCTATATACAGGAAAATTTAAATTCCTAAACTATGAAGAAAGGTTACTCCTAGTGCAAGTCACTTCATGAGTATGTGGCAAAGGTCCTGAACTGATAAACAAGGCCCACAAGCCTGAATCTTAAGAAATGTCTTTGCACAGCATGAGCATGGATGCAAAGACCAGTGCCTGTCATGTTTATAGCGCATGAAAAGTTCCATTATCTAGTACTATACATCACATGGACAGCACCATGAACTGTTACAAGAAATAAACTGATGAAAAGTTCCATTATCTAGTACTATACATCACATGGACAGCACCATGAACTGTTACAAGAAATAAACTGATGAAAAGTTCCATTATCTAGTACTATACATCACATGGACAGCACCATGAACTGTTACAAGAAATAAACTGATGAAAAGTTCCATTATCTAGTACTATACATCACATGGACAGCACCATGAACTGTTACAGGAAATAAACTGATGAAAAGTTCCATTATCTAGTACTATACATCACATGGACAGCACCATGAACTGTTACAGGAAATAAACTGATGAAAAGTTCCATTATCTAGTACTATACATCACATGGACAGCACCATGAACTGTTACAAGAAATAAACTGATGAAAAGTTCCATTATCTAGTACTATACATCACATGGACAGCACCATGAACTGTTACAGGAAATAAACTGATGAAAAGTTCCATTATCTAGTACTATACATCACATGGACAGCACCATGAACTGTTACAGGAAATAAACTGATGAAAAGTTCCATTATCTAGTACTATACATCACATGGACAGCACCATGAACTGTTACAAGAAATAAACTGATGAAAAGTTCCATTATCTAGTACTATACATCACATGGACAGCACCATGAACTGTTACAGGAAATAAACTGATTCAAGCCTTATTGATCTGGAATCAGGCAGAGATGTGTATTTGTAAAGGGGTCAGAAAAAAATGTAATAAACCCCTTTCTCAAAGAAATTCACCAGTTTTGATGCTCTTTGTTCAATAACTGAGAGGCATTATTAACAGATAATCCATACATTTTTGAGATTTGTGAGTAAAGTGGCTGAAAGAAAAGGTATATGGTGAACTCAGTGACCTGCCACTGTTCAGTTTTCCAGACAACATCTGCAGCACATCCAACATGACAGTTCTCCATAGCAGCATAAGCCATTAGAATCTATCATTTCCTGAACATCTGGAAAATTAGTGGAAAAAAAAAACTTCACCTCCCACAAAGGCTGGACTTTCTTTACTGGCAGAACTTGCCGAGGAGTCTACAGTTGCACCTGAGAACTACTCTTTGAAGAAGGCACACTATACTGGTTTAAAGGATAGCTTTTTTTTTTTTTGAAGAAAGATCACTGGTTCTACGTTTTGTATGACTAGTGTACACAGGTGATTTCTTGATCTCTCTCTCTTTAATGTCATATAAAGCCTCCTTATCTTGTCTCTCAAACAAGTCAAATCTGACAAAGGAAGCATTCTAGAGGTTTATTTACACTTCAATAGGGAAAAAGTCCTTAACAGGGAATCTTGGAACTACAGCTCAAATGCTGCATTCATGGCCTGTGTGTCAGTAAACTCAAATGTATACTTATCAGACTGAATGCAAGTCTTAAAGCAGGCTTCCAAGTTTCTAAATAGCTTCAGTTTCTACACTTGAGTCTGAAGACTTTGCTTCAGTTCCCACTGTTTATTCTGAAGATTTCCCTAGTACCTGGTCAAATGCAAGTTACAGCAGTAATGTGTAGAACCAAGGTAGGGCTGATCTTCTTTCACAATAAATCCAGGAACTTGGAGTGCTTTTCTAGGAAAGGTCACTATGGTGGCAAGGTGTTCAATGATGCTCATGAACACCCAAAATCACAGATGACGTGTTCACTGAGTGTTAGTCCTAGAATGAATTTCCCAAAGCAGTTGTGCCTTTAAGGTGTTTCTGGTGAGCTTTGGTTTGCTGTTCTTTCATGCACACTTAACAGTTAATATCATAAGGACAGAAGGTAGTAGAATTTTAGGCTGAATTCTGAGAAGTCTAGATAAGCTGACATCTGCATGTTTTTATTCTCCCATGATCCTGCTCATTGGCTCTATCACCAACACCCAGTCAGCTAATTTGTTCTTGGGACACAGGCGCCAGGCATTCCCCTGCTGGGCAAGAGCCCTGTGGCCCAATTCTTCCTGCCTATCCTTATTTCTTGCATTCCCTGGCAAGATTTGGGTGGTAGGGAGCAGGTGAGGTTGGTGGTCCTAAGGGGGGAAGGATACCCTCTTCACACTGGGAGCACCCTCTTACCCCCCAGCAGCTCCTTTGAGTACAGTATTGGTGTCCCTCAGGGAAATGTAATTCTTATTTACACACACACACACACACACACACACACACACACACACACACACACACACACACACACACACACACACGTAGGTGTGTTAGCACAACTTTATGTCTACTCAATGAAAAAATATTCATCACAAAAGTGAAATAAATAGTAGCAGACACACCACCCAACAAAGAAATAAGAGTAATTGTTCATGTATGATGAGATGAATTGGGCTATGATCTTTTGGGTAACTATGGGGATAAAGTCTGACTAATCAAGTATTTAACTTTACATTCTTTTTAATGGTTTAAAAAGATCAACAGCTTCCAAAACAACTTGATTAACAACCAGCTCAATGCTGCAGAGAGTCATGGCTCTCTGTCTCTTATGCAAGTAATATGGACATGGCTGCTGAATCTCACATGATCTGCTGGCAGAAGGAAGACCAAGCAGCCAGTGTCCTGCTGTCCTTCTTCAGAGGTGGAGAAGTACATTGGGTCACAAGACGCACTGTCTGTCTCCTAGTAAGAAGTCAGGGAACTAGCAAGCCCATGAGAACATAATTAACAGGTTAGTAATAATTTCAAAATGAGTCACAAGTGTGAGTCAGACAGTGCAATGATAATTTCTAGAAACTGGTATTTATGATGCTCCATTTGTAGGGCTTCCAAGCTCCCTTTCCAATATGAGGATTGTATTACTGGAACCGTACTACCAGCTGCCCAATATAAACAAAACCATTTACCAAAATATAATACATATTATGATTTTCTACTAATCATCCATGTCCGGACTACTTGATCTAGCCACCTCTAAGTTCTGCCATCAAAAATAATTACATGCAAATAATCCTTAAACACTATAAAAACAATGGCCAAATAATACAGCTAAGACATCCCACAGGATATCTTAGTTCAAGTATGTTATAAAAGCAGTACTTTTTGCTAATTTTATACCATATTTATTTTATTTAATTTTTCCAAACACCTTTACTGAATTATCACTTGTGACACAGGCAAATCTGCATTCATATAAAAGTAATCAAACTATATTAACATAACAAACATTATACTTCACATATATTGCTATATATCATATAACCTAAGCATTGTACATACATTATTCAATTCTTGCCTTCTTTTTTTTTTTTAAAAACAAGAAACATCTTCATTAAACCATCACTTACTACATAGGCAATCATGCATTTATATAAATGAAAACAAACCACACCGCCCCAATCCTAAAAAATGGCAGAATGGTCATTATAGCTTTTTGTGGGTATCTTTTGTGGGTTCTACGTGGTATATGAAAATGTAGTAGGTGAAAATGGCAACAGATGTAGCACCAGTGTGTGAATGACACCATTTTCAGGCTGAGAATGATAGAAGACAGGACATATACCCAATGCCAGATACCTAAACAATTTTATCAGATTGACAATATACAATATCTGTAATCCACACCTGCACAACCTGGGTGTCTCACATCTGCAGATTGTCTGCCTCCACCACCTCTGATAGGTCTTAAGTTAATTTATTTCTCATAGTGAGGGGAGTCCTCACTCCCCTCAGGCCTTGAGCTGACTGAAAGGAGACATCGTCCAAGCAGCTGTTTAGGCTTGCTTGTGCCCTGCCTCACATTACCACTTTGGACTGCCTTTGATGGCTTGTTCCTGTGTTCAGTGGATATGGCTTCACCCTCTGCCCCCCAACTAGGGGTTCCACATTTAAGGGAGGAACCTAATTGTCTCCAGGCCAGAAACTTCCCTGATGTTCATACTCCACTCTCAAATGTGGAATTCAGGCATTTCTGGATACACATACTGCATCTAAGGAGGCTGAACATCTACACCCACATCAGTATGAGACCTGAAGTCTTTTCAATTACACAAACTTGATTCACTAAATGATCAGTGGAGGCTATCATTACCAGCTTGGCAATGACAAGCAAATGTCTTTGACCCACTGATGTGCCCTGGGTGCTTCACGTGCTAGACTTTGGCACTATGGTGATCAGATTGTCCCCTCCACTGTGGATGAGAGAGCCACTGTCAGCTACTCAGTCCCACCTTCCCCAAACTAGCTCCTCCAGCTCCTGCATCACTGCTTCAACTTGGTCTCCTATCTATGCAGATGTCTGGGTTTTACCCTTTTAAACCCCACAGAACCAGGCCATATAATACAAAACTTTAAGGTGGAGTAGTTTACCATTTTAGACAAATCTATGCTGAGCACATTAAACGCATCTGGTGTAATCAAGTATATATACATTTCAAAAACAGGCAAATGCAGTGGATTTCAAACCAGACAGAAACCTTTAACTAATAAAAGGACCCCCCTTTCTAACATGAAAAAGCAGATGCCACTGTCAAAATCTGGCATCGTGATTTTCATCATTTTTAGGAGCAACATTTCTAAAAAAACATTTTCTGCTGTATAATGCGCATGTACACTTGCCTTCTACTCTTGTCTTTTACAGTTATTCAGTATTAAATACATACAAAATAAGGTACCATTCATGTTTGCCCTCAAAAATTATATAAAAAACTACATAAGTCAGCAAAGATTAAGGAAATCACCTTAACTTTTTTAAGTCCAAAAATGCCAAAACATGATCTGACTATGACCCAGATGACCCCCTGTTCGATTGACGACACAGGTGCTGGAGGTGCCGAGTAGGGGAGAATGGCATTAAGAGGCTAATGCCAGCTCATCCATAATGGAGAGAAGGAGTTTGGGCTTGTTGCATTGTTGGTACTTGGTGTAAGAGACTAATGGGCCCAAACTGCCTAAACCAAGCTATCCTCCTTGTGCACAGCAGCACCAGTGAAGCCTGCAGAAAATCATTGATGGATAGAGGGGTAGGGAAGTTAGAAACCACATGCACGACTACAGACTGATCTGCTCACTGACCTCCAAATCTTGCATCTGAGGGTCTGAGCTGATTAAGTGTCTGCCCTACATACGGAATGAATGCACTGAAGATCAGATATCCTGTTCAGAGAACAAGTGAATCTGGCTTACTGCGGCCTGAGGAATGAACTGGTCAGCCTGGGACAGATAGGGAAACTATTGGGTAGTTTAATGGGTGGTGTGGTGGTCAAAAAATGACCAAAACAACCTATGGTAAAAAACCTGCTGTTTTACCTTAGCCCATTTACTGTGAGTTGCTTGTTTTATGTGATAACTGACACACACAAAAAAGTGTGCAATACATCATGAATTCTTAGTTCTCTGTACCAGTAAGTTTTAATGAAGTATTATTACAAATAACTGTAGACTACAGCTTATGTAAATGAAATAAATGCATCTACTGATAAACACAACCTACCGTGATCTGTACATCAGCATCAGCAATGTGAGAACCCCGCTGCCCAGCAGTGTAGGAGAGAGTGTACCGCAGATGGCCACCATAGGCACCAACCTAAAATAAATGAGGAAAAAATAAATAAATCCAGAATTCTTGTGAAATCTTTTCACAAAATGCTCTTCAGAACTTAGTCTGCAAGAAAATGCCAACAATTAAATTGCCTCTGAAATGCCAACCATTAATTTTTGTCCTCATTCATAGTCAACGTTTGTTTTTAAGCATGATCTAGCAAACATTTTTACAAGACCCCCTTTTCCAGTACATCAACTATGTCATACACTGATTACCAAATCTTACATTAACAAAATAAACTGCAACACAATTATAACATACAGAACCTAGAACTCAGTATGTCAGTTCTAAACCAGAGTTCTCCACATCAGTGTAATACAACTGAGAAGCAAGACTTCTCTTAGCTGGCTCACTTCAATATGCAAACTTCAGTACATAGTAATGGAATAGCAGTACGTCATGGTCACAATGTATTTTTGGGAGGTAAGAAAACAAACAGGAGATAAATGATAGGCAGATACTGACAAAACTGCTAAGACTGCTATTTAAAGTACTTGAAAAGTACTATAGAAGCAAGATGAAAGAAAATGTTTCAAAAGCTAATTCTTGAGAGGGGAAATCTGTGAAGTACAAAATCAGTCAATGCAAAAACAGTGGAGAAAACAAAGGAGTATTCTAGTACAGCAAACAGCATGGGGACAAAACAAAAAGCAATATATTTAAAGCCTGACGTAGCAGGAACATGAGCATTAAGTGGTAGAGTGCAAACAGTCACTGTATGCACTGTTAAAAAAGGGCTAGCCCGAGCATTTTGACAACTTGTAAGCCAAGGCACATGTTAACCCAGAATTACAGCAAGTTGCAATCTATTTTGTTGACAGTAAATTCTGTTGTATTATGATCCGAAAAAGTACAGTTTTGTACCAGCTGCAGTAATTACATATGGGTTTGAGTATAAAAGACACAGCGACACCATCTTCTTCGAAGGCAATACATAATTAGTGTAATACACAAAAGTAAGCAAATAAAACATAGCAGGATAACCCAGTCAACAGGTATGAATAGTTATTCAAACCCAAGATATCTTTAGTAGGCACTCCTCTGAGGAAGGCTGTAGAGGTGGCTGTGAGTTGATCTGATTTTCTGAATGATTTGGTTCTGTTTTAGGCATAAAAGAGGGTTTAGTACGAAGGGAAACCCCTCCTGATGGAAAATGAGGGCCTGTAACTCAGATACCCTACGGGCTGAAGTGATGCATGTATCTTGATTGAGGAAAATGAAAGTCCTTGCTCAAGAGTTCAGTTAGGTACTGTAAAAATCTGAGCAGGGTTTTTATTTTCCTAGGATCCTCCTCGTCTTCTTCTTTGGAGAGTAGTGTCTGATGTGAAGTTAAGAATTTTCCAAGTCAGCAATAGAGGTGTTAGAGGGGGGGGGCCGCGGCGTGTGTTGGTCTGTCATATGCCTGCTCAGAGTGTCTGCCAGTGTGTTTTCCATTCCTGGTAGATACTGCCTGAAGTTCACCATTTGTCTTTCAGAGCTAGATTTTCTGTTTGGGGCCATCTGCCCTGAATGCACCTGTCCTTCATGTGTGCCCCCCAGCGTAATCGAGGGCGGTTGTGGGTTATGACTTGTAGCTTGAGGCTTGACAATATGCCAATTGTTTGCAAATAGTGCCAGTTTTCCTCCCACATCCTTATGTAACGGTGCATTGCTAAACTGACTGCTTTCGGCCGATCTGCTGGCTGGAGGCCTCTAGGGCATCATAACCACATTGTAAGTGTTGCCCACATGATATTTAATCATATGAAACTGGCAGTTAAGGCCCCTCTCATAAGGGTGGCGGTGTAAACCTAACCTTCCCACCCACCTTCTATCTAGATTCCTTTCCATGGGTGGTAGGATTCTTGGGGAAGGAAGCCTTCTAATTAGGGCCTTGAGAAATAGGAATTCCCTAAGCCTTTTCTTGGAGTCTGAAAAGTCTTGGCCTTCAATGATGGGTGCTCTCTCAAAGGAATAAGGGAGGAAAGGAAGGAAAAATCCTCAGGGGATACAGAAGGAAGAGACTGCTCTGCGCGAATCCTCAGGAGGAGAATCCTCTACTACTCTTGTCCGGAGGGGAGGGGCCTCTGAGCCAAGTGATCAGTGGGCAGGTCTTTTTTAATTTTAAGCTTGTTAGCGAGGCGAGGGGTCTTTGGGTTCGACATGAGCAGGGGCCGGTTTAGTTTTGGGAAAGGACCAAGAAACAGCGGTCAAAGGTACAGAGACCCGCCCGAGGGTGTGTCGGGTATTTAGGGACTGCAAAAAAGTGTCACTGAGAAACCGGCCCCGCGCTTGTTTTGTGGGTGGTGTGGGTGGTTCCCGCGACCTTCTCGACTGGTTCTTTTCTTTCTTTTTTCTGTAGCGGTGGGTGATCGGGTATCCGGTATAATTTATAATTAAGCGTAGTGTTGGGCTAACTCCGCCCGGCCCGGCGGCGCTAGCGTCGTTTAGTGAAGGTAGCACAAAAGCACAAAAGCCACAGCCCGTGGTCTGGGTGTCTGGGCCCAAACAAATAATCCTTATCGCATTATTTGCTTCTATTTTACAAATATTATTTACTTTTTCTGACGCTCCCGGTCTGAGGCAAGAAAGAATTCTACGAGGGTAAACTTTAATAAAGACTTGGTTCCAAATTTTTAAGCTAATTCAGGGGCTGGCGTGGCAAAAGACGAATTCGGCCGACCGAGGGACCGCCTGCCGGCTGAAAACCCATATGTAATTACTGCAGCTGTAATGCACGATGAACATCAGTTAACAATAACTGCTAAAGTCTTACTACCCTGCTTCTATCCTGTAATTTTTCTGTCACAAGATAGTATTGTTAAAAGGGATGTTCAAAAAAAAAGACACCTGATAATTATTGGCAAAGTCAGTCAGGCAAAGCCAGACATGGACAAAAATACTGATGGCAGCATCAGCCACCATTGTTGTGATATACTGCACATTATGTGTTGACTCACAGTAGAGACAGCCATTTGGGACATCATTTTTTTCTGTTCCCCAGTCTATTTCTCTCAGGGAAAGAAGTTCTCTTAGGTAAAGAGGGTAGGCATAAATGCAAGAGGAGGAACATTGATTCTCCATAGGTTCATAGGTTCATTAGAAAATTTGGGAGGGTGGCATAATGGTTAAGGTGTTTGCCTTACAAACACAAGGTGCAGGGTTTGATTCTCCCAAGGGATAATTGGCTAGGCTTAAAATGGCTTGCAAGGGCAGTTAGCCTAGTACTAATCTATGAACCTATGAACAAGGTCGTAACTACTTACATGATAGTGAGCTGTACATTGTTCAAGGTTGGAGGAAGAGGGAGACAGGTGCTCATTACTCACCAGTGATCCATTATGGAGAACACTGACCTCAGACAGAGAATACTAAACTAAGAGGGAAAGTAGGGAGTGCATGAGGAATCTCCCAGCCCAAAACACTTTTGGGGTTGGGGAGGGTGGCCTAATGGTTAAGGTGTTTGCCCTACAAACACAAGGTGCAGGGTTTGAGTCTCACAAGGGATAATTGCCTAGGCTTAAAATGGCTCGCAAGGGCAGTTAGCTTAGTATGAACCTATAAATAATCCAAGTGAATCACCAACTCCAAACACTGAATATGGTTGCATACTGGAGCTGTTTGGTTAGCTTTTGCATACCCTACATCAACTTTATTACAAGCTGAGATAAGTACAAACTTGCAGTGTTATAAGACAGTACTGAGTTTATTTTTTTCTGTTTACTGTTTCATTGAATTTTGTTAAAAATAGTACTGCATTTATCTGCTTATTTGTTTACTGAAAATTGTGAGCTTTCTCTCTGTTCTCTCCCTGTCTGCAGTTAGTTTTCCCCACCTACCCTGTTCTTGTTGTGGCATTAATCTTGGTGACTTTGGAATTGACCACCCCTCCTGTAAATTTGTGTTTGAACACTCCTCCTGGGCCCATCTCATTTGCTCACTCAACCGAGTACAGTGAGATCATATTTTGATTTCAGACACTCCTACCATTCCCATCTGTTCAGCCCTATCCCAGCTCTATCCTAGTCTAGTCTCATTAGCTCATCCTGCCTAATACAGAGAGGACATTTGAGTAGGCATACCCACTTAGGCCCTGAACTTGTCTGATTGAAGACTGCTGGAACAGGGCTCAGTTCTGAGGTTTTTTACCAGTTAATTGGGTAATTTGTTCAAATCAGTTTGCTTGTTTTCTACAGTTTATATATATATATATATATATATATATATATATATATATATATATATAAAACTATTTGCACTTTATCCACTTTTACTGTATTTGTATTTCTTCCTATTTTATTACCTTATTTTGCTTTTGCCTCTTCTTAAAAGTACTTGATTGTGTTTATTCTGCTGCATTTATTACTGCTTGGTAGTAGCCTGATTAAATTGTAACTGTTATTCTACAAATTTTGGATATTGCACTTGGGCTTCAGACCAGTTGTTTTACATTAAGAAGGTTTGTGGTCTACACTGTTGTGGCAGGACAGGTAGCTTACATTCTTCTACGTTGGGAATTGCTGATTGAAGGCTCGGTGTCTGTTATTCTAAAAGTGTATTAGTTCTGGTTTAAGCACTTGGGTTCCAAGAAGGTTTGTGGTCTGACTCTGCACTCTTGTGGGACGAGAGGCTAGATTCCACCCTTCTGAGCTGGCAATTTTTGGTTAAAGGCTTACTGTGCCTGCTCATTTGAACTGTTTTTCTGATATTGGTGCACCTTGTCTGCTGTAGCATAGACTAGATTCAGGCCTGTTGAATCTAGCTTTGTTTGTATAACTTGAGCACTAATCCAGGCCATCATTTTTGGAGAAGGTTCCCCTGCACTCTAGTGGCAGGAGTGTGTGGTTAGAACTTGTCAGATTGAAGACTGCCAGAACAAGACTCAGTTTTGAGTTTTTCTACTGGTTGATTTGGTTATTTGTATAAATCAGTTTGCTCGTTTTCTATTGTTACATGTAAAAAAATTGTACTTTAGTCATCTGCTTTTACTGTAATTGTGTTTCTTCCCACTTTATTACCTTATTTTGCTTGTGCATCTTCTTAAAAGTATTCAATTGTATTATTCTGCTGCAGTTATTACTGCTTGGTAGTAGCCTGATTAAATTGTAACTGTTATTCTAAGCCTTTTGGTTTAAGCACTTAGGCTTCAGACCAGTTGTTTTACATTAAGAAGGTTTGTGAACTGTATTGTTGTGGCAGGACAGGTAGCTTACATCCTTCTAAGTTGGGAATTGCTGATTGAAGGCTCAGTGTCTGTTATTCTAAAAGTGCATTAGTTCTGGTTTAAGCACTTGGGCTTCAGGCCAGTTATTTTACATTGAGAAGGTTTGTAGTCTACACTCTTGTGGGAGGAGAGGCTAGATTCTGCCCTTCTGAGTTGGGAATTTCTGGTTACAGGCTTATTGTGCCTGCTTATTTGATCTGTTGCTTTCTGAAATTTGTGCACCTTGTTTGCTGTAGCCCAGAAGTTAGTAGTTTATTGGCCATTTTGGGCTAATTTCTATCTCTTTCATTTCCCTGCTATAAAAAACACATTTGCGCAGTTTTGCGTGCCGGGCAGTGCCGGCTAGCTAGGGTTAAACTATTACCGACTCCATGAAGTCTGCTCTTTAATTTTTCCCTTAGAACTAGACAAACTTTCAACTTAAGCACTCAAACCATTAATTTCACAGCCCAGCACTTGCTCAAAACTCATAGCAAGCACTAATTAATCCTAGCACTAGACCCCCTATACTGTCCAGAAGGACAAGGCTCTCTATTCGTCCCTACCAGCTAATCAGTAAAAACGCTCACTTTACCTATTCAGGCATGTCCAAAGGGCAGTTTCAGGTGTACTCTCCAGTCTAAATGGTGAATCTGGGTATTTTGAGGCAATGTTAGAACTGCCTCATGTACACAGACAACCCTCTCCTCCTACAACCAAATACAAACATATGCGAGCGATGCAATTATACAGCCAAACTGGAGGCAAAGCTCTCTCAACCCAAGACTGGAACTGACAGTCAAGAGGGGAAGGAAAATACTTGCAACACACCACCAGTCTCACATAGACCTACTAAACCAACACCGGCATATAACACACATAAATACATGAAAACCTACTTGGAGGCTCTAAATAAAAATCTGCAAAAGCAACAGAGACCTCCAAAGCAGACACCCAAGCAACCTCCACACCCCATCGCAAATCATGAAACACATACTTCACATAATCAGTGTGCCACGCAATCATAGCCCGTAGCGCAAAATAACATACCCAACACAATATTAATAGGTGACTCTATAGTCAGGCACACTGATGTCCCACTAACTAGGCTGGACAAGGAGAAGGTTACAGATAGCTACCTGTTCGGCGCCAGGATCCGCCACATAACACAAGCACTCAGGTCACTCCAGAACAAGTACAAATACGACTCTGTCATTGTCCATGTTGCTCTGAATGACCTGAGACGTACCTCCATGGACTACATGAAAAGAGACATGGAAGAGCTCTCTGATCATGTAGATCAGGCCGGTATGACCCTGACCTGAGTAGCATCCTACCCTCACCAAGAATGATGCCACAGTATAAAGAAAAAATGATCAATTTCAACAATTGGCTAAGTTTCTGGTGTCATTCAAAGGGGATCCAGTATCTGTCCACCTGGGATGATATGCTCGATAAGCCACGCTGCTGCGCAAGAGATGGCTTGCACCTGTCACCCTTAGGCTTTCGAATACTGGCCAAGGCTTTAGCCGCCTCCATAGTGCCTTTTTTAGGCAAGGCTCAAAAGACAAACCCACCACTGTAAATAGCACAAGTAACCAAAAACTGAGGGTAATGCTACTCAACACCAGAAGTCTAACCCTCAAAATACATGCACTCGAGGCACTCCTCAGTATGGAGAACATCGATATCTGTGCAGTAACAGAAACCTGGTTTAAGGCTCCAGAGAGCACCCCAGCACTACCAGGCTGTAACTCATACCATACTTTTCGGCCACAGAACCCGGACCGAAACACAAAAGGTGTGGGCGTATCTATACTTATCAAGGATACCCACACCTCCAGGTTAGTGACACAGCATGATGCCTCAGAGATCATCCATGTGCAACTAACAACGGGCAAAACTGCAATTCAAATTGTAGCTTGCTACAGATCACCCACCATGACCCAGGACCTCCATTCCACGTTTCTGGAGACACTGGAAAATATGAAGGTCCTACCAAATGCCCTAATATTGGGTGATTTCAATTACCCAAACATTAACTGGGAGAACTACTCAAGTACTAACTCCCTTGCCCAATGCTTCCTAGAATTTATAAATTTGAACGCCCTGGATCAACTGGTCAACATCCCCACCAGAGGTGACAACATATTGGACCTGGTCATCACCAACATGGGCGACCAGTGTTCTACACTGGACATCAAACCCTCGCTGATTAGATCAGACCATAGACTAATCACTCTGGATATCCACATTCCGCACCTACCCCCAATCAAGGAAACCACTGTGAAAAACTTTTCAAAAGCAAACTTCACGTTACTTAAGACTGAGGTGAAAAGGTTCACATCCAATGCTAAAGGACAATGCTGTCCAAGCTGCTGAATCCCTTACAAAGGCACTCTATGATTACCTGGAAGAATGCATGGACCGTGCTATCCCAAGCAAAACCAAGACTCACTCCTCCAAGAAAAGAAAACCAGTCTGGTGGACCCCTGCCATAAACAAGCTATACAATAGGAGGAGGAAACTAGTGCAGAAAAGAGTAAAATCCCAAGAAGGAAAGACATCCCTGAACAGTATCAACAAGAAACTATGATCCCTCATAAAATCATCCAGGGCTAGCTTCGAAAGAAAAATTGCCAAGAACTCCTAAGATAACCACAAAGCGTTCTTTAGCTATGTCAACAACCTAAATGGAAATGCTCAGATCTGCTCTGAGTTAGTGCAGAATGGCACAAAATACACTGAACTGACTGATATTGCTAACATTCTGGCAGACAGGTTTAGTGCAAACTTCACCCCCCTCTCACCCCCTAAAGAGCCCATAACCATACCAGAAGAATGTAGTGCTCCGGCAATCACTGACACACAGGTTAAAACAGCCCTATCCAAAGCCAAAAATACAGCTCCAGTGGGACCAGACGGTGCCCAGGCTGTGTCTTACATGAGCTCCAAAATGAAATAACCCCGTACCCAAACACACTGTTCAAACTCATCCTCTCTACAGGCTATGTACCCATAGAGTGGCACACAGCAACAGTTATCCTGCTCCACAAAAGTGGAGCCAGAACGGACCCCTGGAACTATCACCCTATAAGCCTGACTAGCCTGGTCTGCAAGGCTATGGAGCGCATCATCATGGAATTCATTAAGAGAGACATTGGGAACCTCCAAACATTGAACCCTACCCAGTTTGGCTTTATTAAGGGTAGATCATGCCTCCTAAACCTGGTGGACTTCTTTGAGACAGTTACCAAGGCTTTAGATGAGGGAAAGGAGGTCCACACAGCCTACCTAGACCTCAAAAAGGCTTTTGACACCATTCCCCATTCTGGTATTATAGACAAGCTCAGCAGCCTGAACATAAACACCGACATCACGAGATGCGTTGCCAATTGGCTCACGGATAGAATCCACATGGTGAGAGTTGCAGGCTCTAGGTCCGACTCTAAACCAGTTAGAAGTGGCGTCCCCCAGGGCTCAGTCCTGGGACCCCTCCTATTCTGTATATACTTCTCAGAGGTACAGGCAAGCACACGAGGACTACGGTTCACAGACGACTGCAAACTGGGGGCCATAATTGACTCTCCAGCTGATACAGACATCCTCCAGAAGGGTCTCACTGAGACGGATATCTGGTGTCAAAATCATGGCCTCAAGCTAAATGCCAAAAAGTGCATAGTCATCCCCTTTGGAAAAAACAAAGTACCCACAAACTACCACATACGTGGTAGTCCCCTAAATACAGAAAATGTAATAAGGGATCTGGGGACCCAAGTAGATAGTAATCTCTCCTTTGATAATCATATTGCCAAGGTGGTTAGAAAATCCTTCTATGTGGCCCAGCTAATCACACAAGGGTTCGCATCTAGAACAAAAGAGGTTACTGTACTCCTCTACTCATCACTCATCAGACCCATCATAGAGTACAACACCCCATTTGGGATGTACCTTAAAAGACACCTACAACAGCTGGAAAGACCACAGAAGTACCTCACCAAGAGGATTACTGGCCTCAAACATATGCCTTATGCAGCCCGACTGAAGAAAATCCAGCTGTACTCGGTTGCATACCGCTTACTCAGAGGTGATCTCTGCCTGACATACAAGGCCATGTCCAACCCAGAATTGATGAACATACTCCACCTAAAAAAAAACAAATCCCCAAGAGCCACACGCTCTAGGGATCTAAACCTCACCACAATGACAAATAGGAAGTGCTGGAGGGATAGATTCCTGTCCCAGGGACTCCCCATGCTCTGGAACAGGATTCCAATCTACATTAGGCAGAGCCCCTCACTAACACTCTATAAGAGGAACCTTGACGAGTGGATGGGAAACAGAAAATTTACCCCGGGGATTACTGCAGTGGCTCTGCTGGACAGAGGCACAGGGAACTAATGGCTCTGCTGGACCGAGGCCAGGGAACTAATCTAAGGGGGCAGCGAAAGCCAACACATTCTGGCTTGGCTTATAGATGCCCTCGGGCAGATAGCCTAGTACTTACCTATGAACCTATGAACAGGTTTCCCTGTATCAGTGTCTGATAATCCCAAGTTGGCTAAATTCCTGTAACTGATGAGTAAAAGGGTGCCCCAAAACACCTATCACCTACCAACAAGACATTAGCCCTCCTCTTTCAGCAGGCCTGGAAAGAACCCAGTGTAGTAGCCCTTATACCTAGGAGGCAAGGGAAGATCCCATATCTGACAAAGAAGTGGGATGCACTGGCTAGGAGTCCATCCACTGACTCCAATGTAGAAGTAGCTGCCTTTATGTTGTAGAGGGAAGCAATAAAGTAGAGCTCTGTGGTTTTCACTCAGAGCAAGGAGTCTCAAGTCCTAGTCTGCTTTAGGAAGTAAGTACTCATATGCTCCACCTTTTGATTTGGGCACATAGTTATTTGTCTCATATGATCTGCTTCCACTAGGATATAGGAGAAGAGCTGAACAACGCACTTCCCCATATTACAGAATTCCATGAAGAAGGAGACAGAGAATTGGCCTACTTTTGGAAGACTTAGTGGGAACCATCAGAAAATAAAAACTGTCGTAACATTAGTCTATCTCCTCTCTCTACAAAAAGGACTTAGTCTGGGCAGAAAGGAAGTTAGCAGCATTTGGTGGTTGGAGGGGGGGGCTGAAGAATGAAGGAATGCATGCATCATTCACAGCATAACATTTTATATAGCCCACCTAATCATGAAGGGATTCACATCTAGATCAGGGGTGATCATCGTGCCTCTTTACTCATCCCTCATCAGGCCCATAATTGAGTACAATGCCCCTTTTGGGATGTACCTTACCAGACACCTGCAGCAACTGGAAAGACCCCAAAAGTACCTCACCAAGAGGATCAAAGGGCTCAAACAGATGCCATATGCTGCCCGGTTAAAGAAACTCCAGCTCTACTCAGTGGCATACCGCCTGCTCAGAGGCGATCTGTGCCTGACGTATAAAGCCATGTCCAACCCGAATTAATGGACATGCTGCACCTCAGAAAATCCAAATCCCATCGAGCTACGCGCTCAAGAGACTTGAACCTCAGCATTGAAATAAATAGGACATGCTGGAGGGACAGATTAATAACCCAGAGGCTCCCTTCACTCTGGAATAAAATCCCAGTCCAGGTTAGGCAGAGTCCCTCATTGACTCTCTTCAAGAGGAATCTTGATGAGTGGATGGGAGATCGTAGGTTTACCCCGGGTATCACTTCTGTGTCACTGTTAGACAGAGGCACAGTATACTAACCTCGAAAAAGGACATAGCAAAATTATTTTAAAATGGGTAGCGAAAGCCAAACACACTCTTGGCTAGGCTTATAAATGCCCTAGGGCAGATAGCCTGGTATGAACCTATGAACCTATACATTTTCCCTTATTTTGGAATTCCTGAACAATATTTTGAGAAGCTTATCCAAAGGAAATCTCCTTCCATAACATGACATCCAGAAGAGCCTTAGAGAGAGATCACTCTGATAAAAAATAACATTAGTCACCCTATCCAGTGCAGCCAGAAAAAATAATCTTCCACACATTCCTTCATCCTAAACTAGGGGTGTGTCAGCTTTTTAAGAGTCTGCTCCACCAGGAATAACTGGAACTGGGACAAGTCATACAGTTTACAGCTCTGAAACCTAAAATGGCAAACCTTCTTCCATTATATTTTACCCTGGAAGTGCAAATGATGTGTCTTTTCTGTATAGTGGTTTATATTTAGCTCACCAGCAATTCTGTCTATTCAGATTTTCTGTAGCACCATCACTTTCCTGTTACAACTGTCTTGATGTTTTTGGAATTTTACGCTTTAATTTGTTTTAATTTTCATATGTCTGTTTTAATCTGAGTACTGACATACTTATGTATTATTTTGTTTTATTGCTTGTATGCTTTGCTTCACTTTTTTTGTAAAATAACTTAAGAACTAATAAGTTATATATTAAAGATGAAGATGGAAGTTGCCAAATCTATCCACAGCATTTCAGCCTTTGTCAAGTGGGAGTCTGGAAAGGTGTTGGGATCCTAGGGTTCTGAGCTAAGTCAGAGCACAGCATGTCATTCAGGTGTGGAGAAATTAGCACCCTGTTCCAGTACCAAAAACTGTAACCTTCAGACAGAATCAAAGACTCCTTATCTTTCTTCCCATGAAAATGGTTACATCTTTTCAAAATAGAAGGGAGCCACAGTGCTTGCTAATTACATAAGAGTGTCATGAGCTTCACTAAAGCGTTTCCCAAAATAGAGGGTCACCTCCAGGGGTGCTAGCAGTAGGAAAGGAATCATTATCCCTGTCTGTTTTGGAAAATGATCTCAGTTCTGTACGACTCGCCTAACCAGAAAGATTCGGATTGGGAACTAGACATTCTTCTAGTAATAACCCCTAATAAAAGGCTTAAGGTGAGACAGAGATAAGTGGTTTGAGGTGGGTGACAGACTGTTAGTACTGAAAAAGCAATAGCCAAAAGCAATGCTAGTGCGTGAAAGGACTGTGTGAGGCCCAGTACTGGTATCAGGTTATAATCCTTAACTGTGATAGCCATCACCTAATCAACTGTGTCCCCAAAAGCCATCAGCTAATCAAATGTACTCCCAAAATAAACAGCAAGTACAGGTCTGACGTGGCATTCAGTACTGAAGGCTTAGTGGTCACAGAAAGGCCTGTGAAGTCTCATCTACCCCCATTTGTGACATTCTGATTCTAGGAACAGAAACAGGCTCCCTTGAACAATTACAAGGTATGATGACTGGCTGGTCATATGCTAATAACCAAGGAGTCACTCCCTAAAATGTTTGCCAGAAAGTGCCTTATTTTGTCATGTTCACAATCATCGGTCAATTACTGGCAAGACCTCGATCAAACACTAGCCAAGGGAGAGACATCAAAGGTTAGACGGCAGTACAACAAAGATGTTAAAACACTTAGGAGGCTTTACTCACTGTCTGGTCAGTTCATCCCTTCCCTTTGCCCTTCTCCCAACTCTGGTGTCGGACTGTGAACAGGACCCTTCTGCCAGTTCCTTTGCTGGGTTGCCTCTAAAGTAGTTGACCTGCTAGCACTACAGAAAGCTTCCAAGTTTTTATACACCAGTATCAAATGGTCAGTCTGAAGCTCTGACAGCCTGTGTAAGTTCCACATATTGTACTCCTTTTTTATGCAATGGAGATCACAACAAGGTAAGTCTGTCTGGTTATCCGGCTGTTGCAGGCACATTCAAAGGGCAGGGGCTTACTATACCTTTTCAGCACTAAACATAGGAAATTCCCCATGAAGCATGTCAGGATGGAGAAGCAAACTCAGCAAGTAGCAGAACAATACTGGGATTGTGGGGCCAGGTGTGCCTGTTAAATGGCCAATACGAGGAATGCATACATGCTCTCAGTATGTAAACCAGAATTTGTGGAAGCTGGTAATGGGGCCTCATGAAGTACATTCCACCTGTTGTCCACTGCAGAGGGCCACTGAAAGAAAGAGCAGCACAGTGATTTCACGTAATCATTGGAAGAAAGCAGTTTAATGACCAGTCCATTATGATCTATAAGCTGCATGAATGAGAACATTTCAAAGCAAGTCTACGTAACGAATGACATGGGACCAGCAGTAATAAAAAGCAGCAAATCACAACAAAATTAACATATCAGGACACTGGATATCATGAACTGTCTGCCTTTGTACTGCACTGGTATCTGTACTCATATTCTAGCAAGGTGTAATTTACACAAACTGTGCATGTATACACAACACTTAGAATACACAGCAACGTATATGCACCAAACAAACTTAGTGGGCTTGATTCCTGTCTGCAACTAATACTCAGTTTTTTATCATCACACACCTTTTCAGAATACCAAAATATATTTTTTTCTTTTAATAATATCTTTACTGGCCGACAGTTCACATAATTTCATTACTAACAACTAAGGATAGTCTTACACTATAGTAAAATATCTTTGACTGACAGAATCAGCCAATTATTTCTTTTCACAGAGATAAGCTTTCTTTACAATGCTACATTTTCCCAAATATTCTGCTGTCAATACAGTGAGAGTTTCAACATGGCAACATCTGTGAAAAAGTGCGCTTTGCACTTTCCTTGTTTGTTTGGACTCACTTTTTCCAATGGAAAAAAAGCTTAAACCATTTCATTATACACAGACAATATAATCACGAAAGCTAGTTACACAACTTCATCTACTGACTGAAAGTGTAACTGTTAAAATAGATCTCTTCTCTGCTTCAATAAAACCAGAACAAGAAAATAAAAAGATGTGTGTTTGTGTCTTTCGGCTTTTCCGGTTAGGGGTCGCCACAGCGGAACTCTGGTCCGCTAATGATTGGCAGTAGAGTTTTACGTGCTGGCTTGCCGGGCCTAACGCACAACCTTCAACGAAGGAACGCCCATTCACACATGTTGCCACACAGAAGACGCTCTAACTGAGAATCGAACGGGCAACGTCTAACTGTGAGGCGACAATGCTACCGCAGCACCAAATAAAAAGATGTCATCCCCTTAAATTCAGAGACATTTATAATCTGCAGCCAGATAATTTCGCATCTGCATACCAAGCTAGGACGAGAACTTGACGGACAAAATCTCTGATCCTTATGATTAAAACATTTGAATAAAAAACATTTTCTATGATCAACAACAGTTGTGTAGACAACTACACTTTAATACACACAATTCTGCAGTGCCAAATAGTGGAGAATGGGTTGCAATAAAGTAAACTAAGTTGACAGAAGAGCTACATCCAATGAGCAGTGACATACAATATAATATTACAGTACCATTTATTAAACAATCAGTAATTTGCTTTCACAGGGAAAGTACAGAGTATATACACACTGAGGGTCCTTTGAGAGTAATCCCAGAAAAGAAGAACTCCCACAAATGCATCCAGCACTGTTTTTATAATCACCCCTCCCCAAAGTTACCTTGTCACCCAGGAACATCTGTGGCAGTTGCCAGTAGAACACGATTTCAGGAAGGAGGCTGAAACCTTTGTAGACAAGAGCATACTGGAAGGATGGAAGAAGACATGATATAAAAGAGCAAAGAATTAAACGTGAAACTAAGTATGTTAGGAGAAAACAATACAAACAAAAAAAAAAAAAAAAGAGTGTAGCATTAGAAAACAAAGGTTGGACAAATTCCTTCATGGCTCACTGTAACTCAAAAAAAAATGATCTTGAGTTTCTACTAAAGTCTTAGTTCTGTAAACTTCAGCATATGACTACAGAAGATACATATTGTTCACAGAAATGTATTTAAATATAATGTTGGTTATATACCACTTTTCAGGGCTTAACCTTGTGACATCTTATTTTTACATCAAAATTACAAATTTTAGTTCCAAATAGTTTCAGTCTTCAATGTATAGACAGTTATAATACTCTATCTTAGCTCTGCCAGAGGAGTGCAGAACTCTGAAGATGTACACTCAGCAGTTAAACAATGTGTGACCTACAATGCTATCTAGCAGTCATCTATCAGTATCTTAAAAGACACTGTTAGGAACAGAATTATTCCTTCTCCAAAAAATGATACCAATGTACAAAGAAAAGATGACTGAATAACTGGTGCATTCAAAGGGGATCCAGTTGTCAGCTTGGGACAAAACAATACACAGCCCAACATGCTTTCCTAGGGACAGCTTGCACATTTCAATTAAGTGTTTCTGCATACTTGCAAGTACATTTGCTACTTTTTAGGCAGAGTCCAGCTAATGACCTCACAGCTTAACTAGCAAAACAATTCAAAAACAAGACCACTTCAAGGTGTCTCTGCTTAATGCCGAAAGTCTAAACAACAAATTGCCAGATATTAAGCTCCTTCTGCATTGGGAGCACATTCATGTGTGTGCGTGCGTGTGCATGTGTGTGTGCGCGTGTGTGTGTGTGTGTGTGTGTGTATCTTTGTGTATATGAGTAATTGCAGAAATCTTGTTTAAAAGCCAAAAAAGTGCTCCGTCTATACATGCTTTAGACCCAATGGAAACTATGGTACTTGTTAAAGACCATATTACATCTAGTCAGATCCCTAAAGGTCCACAAATAGAACTTATTGAAATAAAAATCACACTAAATAGGACCGACTATCAGATCCTAGTATGTTACAGGCCCCCCACTATGTCTCCTGAAAAACACATGAAAATTCCTAAATATACTAGATGAACTTTCTATCCACAGGAACTCCATTATCCCAGCCAATTTTAATTACCTGATGATAAACTAGGATACCTATATCTGGAATGTAGTTTATGGCCAAAAATTGTTTGACTTCATAAAAACAAACTCGGTGGACAAAATCATGAAAGAATAGACTGAAGATAAAAATGTGCCAGACACAGTCCTTATAAATATAGCATCTGTATGTACTATTGCCATGGTATCGCCAACTCCACTTACGTCCAATCACAAACTGGCAACTTTCACCTTTAAAATATGCAAACCTACAGAAACAAATATCACAGAATTCAAGAACTTCCAATGTACAAATCCCCTACAATTCTACAATGAAATCTCTAAATTCAAATAGCATTATGAACCTAGAGGGCCCATCTTTATACCGGAAGAATGCAAAGTTCCTATAATCACGGCTGCATAGGTAAAAAACACACTCTCCAAAGCCAAGAACACAGCATCCATGGGACCTGACAATATCCCAGGCTGCGTTCTACACGAACTACAGAATGCACTGGCACCCTACCTAAGTACCATGTTCAATCATAGCCTCATCTCAGGCTTTGTACCCACTGAATGGCGCACTGCGGCGGTTATCCCACTCCACAAAGGGGGAGCCACGACAGACCCCGGAAACTACCGCCCCATTAGCCTGACGAGCCTGGTCTGCAAGGCCATGGAACGTATCATTGTGGAACTCATAAACAAAGACATTGGTAATCTCCAAACTCTGGACCCTAGCCAGTTTGGATTTGTAAAAGGCAGATCATGTCTCCTAAACCTGATTGACTTCTTTGAAGCAGTCACCAAAGCCATAGATGAGGGTAAAATGGTTCACACAGCTTATCTAGATCTCGCCAAGTCTTTCGACACCATCCCCCACTCTGGAATTATAGATAAGCTCACTAAACTAGGTATAAATCCCTATGTCACAAGATGGGTTGCCAACTGGCTCATGGACAGAACCCACACTGTGAAAGTAGCGGATTCCAAATCTGACATCAGACCAGTGACAAGTGGAGTACCACAGGGCTCAGTCCTGGGTCCTCTCCTGTTTGGTATCTACTTCTCTTAAGTGCAGGCCAACACAGAAGGTCTTTGGCTAACAAAGTTTGCAGATGACTGCAAACTAGGAGCCATAATCAAAACTCCTAACGATGTGGACAAACTACAAAAGGGCCTCACTGAGACAGATACCTGGTGTCAAAGCCATGGCCTGAAGCTCAATGCCAAAAAGTGTATTGTCATCCCCTTTGGTAAACACTCTGTACCCATGAACTACCACATAGCTGGTAGTCTACTTAATGCTGAAAATGTGATAAGAGACCTTGGGACACAGGTGGACAGTAGTCTCTCCTTTGATAATCACATCGCCACAGTGGTCAGGAAATCCTTCTACGTGGCTCATCTCATCACAAAAGGATTCTCATCCAGAAAAAAGAGGTCATTGTTCCCCTCTACTCATCACTCATTAGACCCATTATAGAGTACAATGCCCCTTTTGGTATGTACCTCACAAGACATCTACAACAACTGGAAAGACCACAGAAATACCTCACAAAGAGGATTACTGGCCTCAAACAGATGACCTATGCAGACCGTCTCAAAAAACTACAGCTTTATTCCATCGCATATCGCCTACTCAGGGGCGATCTCTGCCTAACATACAAAGCTATGTTAAACCCAGAGCTGTTGGACATGCTCCACTTAAAGAAATCCCAATCCCTCCGAGCTACACGCTCTAGGGACCTAAACTTTGTCACCACAATAAACAGAACATGCTGTAGGGATAGATTCCTGTCCCAGAGACTTCCCATACTCGGGAACAGCTCCTCATTAGCACTCTTCAAGAAAAATCTTGATGATTGGATGGGAAATGGGAAATTCACCCCGGGGATCACTTCTGTGGCTCTGCTCGACAGGGGCACAGGAAAATAATTTTCTTGAGTGGCGAAAGCCAGGGTACATTTTTTGGCTAGGCTTGTATGGGCCCTAGGGCCAATAGCCTAGTACCTACCTATGAACCTATGAACCAAGATGTCGACAAGGTAAGGAATTACGCAAGCAAATTCTAAGGTCACCTACATCATATTAACTTAACAGTCCCAGTTAGGTCTAAACAAAATGGGAAGTTCAAGACCAAAGCATCATGATAGTCTACAAGCGTGAACACGCTACACAATAAAAGAAAAAACTCCTTAGAGTATGCAGCAAAACTAAAGGCCTTCAAACTAAGGTTAACATCACAAAGTTATCAAATAACCCGAAATTACCATCAGGAAAACAAAGGCATCACATGAAATCAAATTAGCACTGGAAGCTAAAGATAACTAGAAATCTTTCTTAAGTTACATCAGGAAAATAAAGAATGTTCACCATTGCTCGGAAATCCAGAAGTGGACATTGCAAACACACTAACAAATTCAGTGCAAACGTCAGCTCTGAGATAACTATATAAATCTGACATATACACAGATGTCCCACCCTCTCATCATCACTAAAGAACACTTGCTGAAAGTACGCCCTAAAACAAAAATACATCCTCCATGGGATGGGATAATATACCAAGCTGCTTGATAAAAAATACTAAACATGCTTTGGCAGACCAACTGTTTAATCTATTTTACCTAAGCCTAGCCACTGATTTTGTTCCTGAGGTCTGTCGCAAAGCTATTGTGACAACACTCCATGAGAGTGGTCCTACCACTGATCCCAGAAATTATAGAGATATTAATTTGATAAGTGTTAATTCCAAAGCTATGAAACACATTATAATAGACATCATTAACTTTGATATCCAAAATCTTATAAGACTGGACCCTCACCAGTACTTCTTTGTAAGAGGCAGCTCATGTGCAATAAATGAATCTGGTAAACTTCTTTGAAAAGGTAATGTAGGCTGCAATCAGTGTACATACCATTCAGACAGTGTAATTCAGCCTGGCCAAAGCATTAAATAACATCCCACATGCCTATATACTCAGCAGGCTAAAATGTACTCCTATGTGGTGATGGACAGCCAAATGTCTGACAAACAAAACCCTCACAGTAAGGACAACAGGCGTATCCCCTGAAAGTAAGAAGGTGAACAGTAGTGTTACGCAAGGCTCCATGCTGGGACCTCTGCTACTCAGCATCTTCATATCAGATCCCCAAAAGACAAACGATGAGCTATCATAACCAGATTTACTCTTGACTGTAAACTGGGTGTCATCCTTAAGTTCCCCCTCCTGACACAAAGGCACTCCAACAGGCACTTACACTTCTGAATAACTGGTGCACAACAAACAGGCTCAAATTAAATGCTACATGCAGTAATGTAGCATTAAAAATGCAATCCCTTCCTCCCTCCCCATACAATAGAGAAAACCCCCCACTTCAAAATGAAAATGTTGTAAGGTACTTCAAAACATATGTAAATAATTTACTAGTCTTTGATCATCTCATCTCAACTGTTGTAAAAACATCCTATTTAGCACAACTGATTGTTAAAGGTATTTTATCTAGAATCAAATAAGTCCTTACCTCCTTGTATTGAGCATTAATTAGGACCATAATAAAATACAATCCCTCTTTGGAATGTATCTCATTGGACATACTAAATAAATGGTGAGACCTCAGAGGTTAACTTAAAATATCAAAAGCTTAAAAGACCCATGCTGCCAAGAGTGACTGTAAGCACTGCCCCTATACCAAGTATCCATTAGACTGCTTAGGGGTCATTGATGCCTTGCATTTCAGGCCATAAGGGAGCCAGTAGTCCAAGACCTCTTAAATCTCCACAAATCAAACAGTTCATAAACATGGCTTGCTGACTGACAATGGATTAAAAGAACACATTGACATATGCATATATATATACAGTAATGTTACATGGACACATGACTGACATTTCATTTATGTTAAATCCAAAAGATCCTTTATATGAGCACATGAATGCATCCAAAAACACCATAATGCATGCAACTGTTGTATAAAGACAACTGATTTCAGTCAACAACACCAGACTAAGTCCCATTCCAAAGAAGACAAACATTAATTCTGCAAACATTTCATGCTCAACTAGATTTAAATGTACTTTTCCTATAAGACTACCATAAAAAAACACTTAAACACATCACTCAAAGAGTGAAAAAAAATTAAATCCAGTAATGTTAAAAACATACATGCAGACTTTGTCTACCTTTTCAGAACCTGAAGGCCTGTGGCCCCTTGGTGAAGAGGAATGTGTTAAGATAACGTTCTCCGATTCAGGACTCCGAGGCCTGTGGCCACGAGAAATATTAACTTCCTGAGACTTGACAGCAAGAGGAAAACAAGTGAAGAAGTACTCAGCACAAAAGTCAAATATTTCAGTTATAAATGCAGAAGACCAGCACTAAACAAATCATGTGCCTGGGTGGGATGGGGTATTCATTTCACCACAGCAAACATCAGGAAGCTGTCCACACAAATTATGACAAAATTAATGTTCTGAATGTAACAAGAAAATTATTTAATCAAGCTATGAGTAAAATGTTGTTACTGGGAACAATCATATCACAATATTTTATACTTTTTAAGAAAAACAAAGCAAGGGCCATTGTCTAGGAAACCATAAAGGATGGATGTCCCCCACCCCCTGGCCTGCAAAGTCTTCATCTCAACCATGGTGAGTAGAATTTCCTCAGTACAGGTCCCTTTGACGTAAGTGCTTCCTTACATACCCGATGCCTCCTACAGCATATAAGCTGCTGGGTGGGTATAGTTCCCGACCCCTGTCCTTCCCATCATAACACTTTCCTTTGCTAGATGTCAGTCCTTCAGCTGACCAAGCTGTTGTCCCTCCCTCCAGGACTTCTGAGCCTGCATTGGTAGCTCACTTGTATCGTCACTAAATCAACTTCTGTGGCACCCGATCAGCTAATCAAACATAGGTCACTTGGGCTGCAGTCAAGGCTTTATCTCTTTGTGCCACTGTGCAGACTAAAAGATATTATACTCAAATGGTCAGAACATCTGCACGCATTAATGAATAAATATGTATCTTTTATATACAGTATCTAGCTAAACTTGTCAAGCTATAATTTACTCTCTCATGCATTGCTTTTCACTCCACATCACTGCTCAGACACAACTTCCATTTTGTTTTTTTCTGATTTTTCATAAAAGGACTTGACAACAAGCCCTGTAACATTACAAATATAGTCACTCCACATCACTGCTCAGACACAACTTCCATTTTGTTTTTTTCTGATTTTTCATAAAAGGACTTGACAACAAGCCCTGTAACATTACAAATATAGTCACTCCACATCACTGCTCAGACACAACTTCCATTTTGTTTTTTTTCTGATTTTTCATAAAAGGACTTGACAACAAGCCCTGTAACATTACAAATATAGGAAATGACAGAAGTGAAGAATGCAAAGTACTTGATATTTTCACAGGGAAATCATGAAAGCCAAAATACACCTCTTAAATAAGAGCATCATTGGTAATTTTATAAACTTAATTAAAACAGAATCAGTGCGATATATTGTACCAGTGGTTTCAACACACCAGAATTTCACTAAAAATTCTTCACCCAGCATTTAAAACACAACTAAAAAGCATACTGTCTTCTTACAAAAATACTGAATGTAAATGGAGATTGTTGACGCTCTATCAACACTTACATTCTGATTACTTTTGAATGAAGCTCAGAGACAAAAAAGCAGATCTTTACTTAATGGAACAGTATTTGTTCCCTTGTTAGAATGTCTTGAGTTTACAAGTAACCCAATGCACAAAGTCCCAAAATAATACTAACAGGAGGTGAAGGGAAGGTCTGAAAGTACACCTCTAAATGTGAAGCAGCACTTTTACTCAGTCAATAAAAATGACAAATACATTGATTTGGAACAGCAGGGCATCAGAGTCAAAGAACCTGATTTGGAACAGCAGGGCATCATGGTTTCCAGTGCAGATTTCACAATGCTTTTGGGAAAAGATTTTAAGCCCACCTACACTTTGATTAGCAATGTACTACAGAGCAGCCATACCTGGGAGGCCTCAGGCCTAATGAAGTCACCAGGAGGAGCATCAAGTGAAGACAGATATGTAGGCTTTCTGAAGGAAGAAGGAGGAGGATGAGAGGAGTGGGAGGCAGAAGAGGAGCGAATTTCAGAGACGGGATGTGAAGGAGGCCCTACTGGGCCAGAAGAAAGAGGCCTAGCCATGGCCTCTGAAACCTGAGATGCATTTCTGCTTTCCAAACTGGCAAGAGAAGGTACATCTGCTGCCTGTCCAGAAGCAAAGTTCGATATCAGCTGCCAGACTTCATCATCTATTTTCTTCTGTTCTTCTGTGTCTGCTAAAGGCTGCACGAAGGAAGGATATAATGGATTTTAGATCAGGAATGAAAACCAAAAAATAAGGACAGAATTGAGACGAACGACTAGCATGTTATGTGTTAAGACATTTATGCCCCACACTGCACTAGGTTAGTCAGGCACAACATAATCCAGTGCTGAAACTCCATGCAATCACATTCTTGCACTAAATGAACTAACACTGAACACCCACATACAAACACATACGCACACACACATACACACATACACACACACACACACACACACACACACACACACACACACACACACATACATGCATATATGCACACACTTACACGCACACACACATGCATGCACTCATGCTCACACACAAATGCATGCAAATATGCACACACACATGAGCAAGCAGGCATGCACACGCATGCACACACACATGCATACACATATGCACACACACAGACACACACACGCACACATACATGCACACACACACATATGTGCACATGCACACATACATATCACGCACACATGCAAAGATGCACATATGCACATACATTTGCATGCACACATACATGCATACATGTACACACGCACACATACATGCATGCATATACACAAATGCATGCATATATGCAGACCCACACATGTATGCATGCATGCACACACACACACACACACACACACACACACACACACACACACACACACACACATGCAACTTTAGCTACTACTGAAATAAAAGAAATTTCTTTACCTGCAGTTTTTATTTAAAGGTCTTGCATGTACAGTAATACATGGGAGAATGTTATATCTTCCCATGGATCACTGCAGTGGATAATGTTGTGACCTCACAGCAAGAGGTTCCCTGGTTCAATTCCTAGCTGGGGTGCCTTCTGTGTGGAATCTGCCTATCCTCTTGTGTTCGGTTGGGCTTCCTCTGGGTGCTCCAGTTTCCTCCCATATTCCAGAGACATGCAGTAGGTGTATTGAATACTCTAAATTGGCCACAGGTGTGAGTGTGTGGTGTGGAAGTACTAGCCACCTGGCGGTGTAAACCTTCGCTCTAGATAATTGTCGCTGTTGAAGTGAAATTCTGATCCCATGTGCAAAAATGGGAAAAAGGGATTGTGGATGGATGGATCACTACCAAATAGTGAGCACTATGCTAGGCTGACTGCGACTAGTTTTCATGTATAAGCATAACCTAAAGCACTTAATGCCACACACAAGCTAGTAGCAAAAGCAGCAAGCATTTCAGTTTTTGTCCTCACATTACAAACACTAAAAATTATCGCCAAGGCCTAAGCAGTAAAGACAGGGAGTGGTTAAACCAGATGACAAAGCTCTCTTAGGCAGCAGTGCTAATCGCTGCTTCATTGTATTCGACTCAAATGTCATTCCAGTAGTTTATCTTGATACAAAATTCCCTTTCAACCTCTTAAGACCATGGCAAATGTTGGATGATACTAAAGTGATGGACTGTTACACAATTTAGGCCCAAAAAGCTATAGATTATCTAACTCAGCATTTACAATAAAGCACGTAACACAGTCCCCATACCAGAATCTCTAAGGATGACACAGTCGCTAGATAACACTTCTGTAAACAGAGTCTAATTATTTCAAATAAGAACATTTTAAGCAATTGTATTAATAATGCAAGCATAACACTGCACTCTTCAGCCTGTGGCTGTCTGAAAATGTTGCATTATTACCATGCATTAGTTAGTTGTGAGGCATCATTGAGGAATCTTGGGTGCTGTCATTTCAGGTAGAAGAGATAGGGGTGTATGCTTCCTTGTGTCACAGTCGGGGACTGATAGGTATTATCAATAAGCATGTGCCTCAGCATTCAAAGAGTAATATCTAGAAGAATTTGGATGAAACAGGGGAAACAAACTTGGCACTTAAAGGGTGACATCTGCTCTCCTGACCCATATCAATTTCAAGGATTCAAATGCAGCATGTTTTAGGTAAATTATCTAAAGAACATGAGAAGGTAAGAAAGTACCATCATGGACTGGTGCTCACCTTATTAAACTTTGTAATAAATACAACAAAGTTACAGAATTATTCACTTCACACCTGCCTTCTACTAAACTCTCCTACATCCTTAATCCACCACACTCTTTCTCACTTAATTTCTCTATTTTTAATTCTGCATTCTCCCTTACCTTATGACCAACCTCCATTCTTTTCCATAATCCATCTATGTCCTTTCTTAACAACTGTACAAAATTTCTTCCTAAACATTCATTCATTCACATCCTTTCACCTACAGAGGTTCAGGAGGAAGCAGGCGTCTATCCTGGGAAGCACTGGGAACAAGGCAGATGTATTCCAGGAAGGAGTCGGTAAAAGTCATAGAATCATCATGGATGATGTAACCTATACACACACACACACACACACACACACACACACACACACACACACACACACACACACACACACACACACACAAAATATATACACATATGGGCAATTTACAAGAAAAGGGATTGACAACCCACCTATAAGCATGCCTTTGGAACATAGAAGCAAAATGGAAACTGTGGAAAAATCTCATGTCGATACAGAAAGGACTTGAATAATCTCCACAAAAGATCCCCTTGACAGGATGAAAGAAGCAGTGTTAGACAACAGTGCTACCTGCAGTACTACTGTATTCTGCTCTTCTTGCCTCCTGCATTCCTTTCACCCTTCCTATTAAGCCTCAGGATCTACAAGCTATACATATCCGCCAGGAAACACCCATACCCTCTCCTAGTGTTTAAACATTTATTTCATTAATGGACCTTCTATCACCATAAGAAGCAGTCCTGTTTCCAGCCTTTTTTTTGACACTTGCAATACTATCCATTCTTTCTTTCTACTTCAGACAAATATATTTTAAAGCTAAACTTCACATCTCCAATATTGTCATGTATCTACTATACAACCACTTTAAATGTTTCTTCTTTTCTGCCACCTCCCTAATTTCATTCCAGTCATATTTACCAGGCTGTTGAATGGTGATTATCACTGGGACAAAGCAGAATTTCTTTAAGATTCTAAGAACAGAATAAGTTATTTCTTATTTTTATTTAATTGAATTGCACTTCTTTAACATTATAATTGTGTTATACAGCGAATCTACTACATTTTGCACAGCTATAAAGCTTTTTTTACTGTTTCACTGCATTATGTACTGTTTTATACTGATTTGACTGTATTTTTCATTGCTAGATACTGTTTCACTACTCCATTTGCATTTTTACTGAATTACTTAATTGTAAACTGTTTTTCATACTGAGAGTTGTATTTTCTGTTTGTGAGTGCTTTATCTGTGTCCTTCTGTACATTATTTGTGAGGTTTCTGTGTTCTAGTCAGGTATCATATAACTGAATTGTTTGCAGTTAAAATAACTCTCTATAGACTCCTTGCTCCTTTATCTCTTTAAAATTTTCATTTAGTGGCTACAGCTAGTAGCTGTAATAGTTTTCCCACCCGCTCTCCTTATTGGTGTCTTGTCTTATACTTGGTGGCTTTGCAGTTGCCCACCCATACTGTAAATCTGATCTGGGATACTTCTCCCAGTCTAGTGTCATTAGCTCTTTTACCTAATACAGAGAGAACATTTGAAAAGGCCAACCCACTTAGGATCTTAACCTTGAATTATCTTCTGTTCCTGCTTTCTCCCTTTTCACTTTACTAAAAAAAATCTCCTTATGTTCTGACTGAGTGTGCTTCTCAGCTGAAAAGTATATTTTCTGGCACTTTTTAACTGTTCAAAGTTGAATAAAACAATAATTGAATTCAGTTCAGAATACAGTTTGAATAAATTGCATTTACTTATACTGTATTTTCTCTAACATTGCTACACACCCAAGTGTGCTAGCTTGCACTGCAATTGAATTGTTTTTAGTGCTGTTTTAGCTGCCTTTCTGTAAAAAAAAAATCTAAGCTTGTTTCCTGCCTTTTCTGTACCTAGTCTAGTCCGGATAAAGATTTGCTTAATCTAGGGATGTTTGTAAGCTTCTGAGCCCCCAAGCCTTTCTGTGTTGAAGGGAAGCATTCTAGCTTATCAGTGGGAGCGGTAAACACTAGGTAGCCTATCTATCACAGGAAGAGTAGTTTCTGGCCCAGAAATTGTAGTTTATTGGCCGTTTTGGCAGTTTTTTCCATCTCCTTCACCTTTTCTGGTTTAAAAGCCTGCATTTGAGCTTCTAGTCCAGATACAGATTTGCTGTATCCAAGACTGTTTGTAAGCTTCTGACACCCTCAAGCCCTTCTGTGTCAGAGGGAAGCCTTCTAGCTTATCAGTGCGAGTGGTAAGCACTAGGTAGTCTATCTACCACAACAAGAGTTTTTTCTGGCCCAGAAAGTGTGGTTTATTGGTCATGTGGGCAGTTCTTTCCATCTCTTTCAACTTTCTAATTTAAAAGCCCGCATTTGCGCTTGTTTTCCACCTTTCCTGTAACTAGTCTAGTGCAGATACATTTTTGCTGTATCCAGGACTGTTTGTAAACTTCTGAGCCCCCAAGCTTTTCTGTATTGGAAGGAAGCCTTCTCGCTCTACCACAAGAGGAGTGGTTTCTGGCCCAGAAATTGTTATTGGTTGTTTGGACAGTTTTTCCATCTCTCTCAACTTTCTAGTTTAAAAGCCCACGTTTGCACTTGTTTCCCACCTTTCCAGTAACTAGTCTAATCCAGATGCAAACTTGCTGTATCCAGGACTGTTTGTAAGCATCTGAGCGGTGCCAAAGTCTGCTCTTTAATTTTTCCCTTAGATCTACTAGTTCTCTCCTATCCTGCAGTTTTACTAGCTTATTAGTCTAACACTTTACCAGACTTCTTGTAACAATTATTGTAGCACACAAAAGTGCTACCAGCAATAAATGTTCTACAAGGAAACAGATCCACTACTTATTATTAATGCCCACCCCTCCAGGCATGTCTAAATGTGAGTTCCCTGTGCTTTCTCCTATTAACCTGGTGAACTTGGGCATCCTGAGGTAATGTAGCAACTGCCTCATGTACACTGACAAACCTCTCCCCTTACCTCCCAACACTCAGACTTGTGAGAGATGCACTTATATATCCAAACTGGAAGCCGCGCACTCTCCAGCCAAGACCAGAATAGATGGTCAACAGGAGAAGGTCAATACTTGCACCACACCACATGGAACACACAGACTTCCAGAACACACACACCAGCACTGCCTTCACATAAAAACACAATCCCACTTTCACGGAAGTTCTCAATAAAAATGTACCCAAACAGCAGAGACCTCCAAGGCAGAAACACACATGATGACCACAACACAACACTAATCACGAGACACATAACTTTCCTAAACAGTGTGCCATCAACCAAAGCCCCTAAGGCAAACCAGCATGCCCAACACACTAGTCATAGGTGACTCGATAGTAAAGCACACTGATGTCCCACTCAATAGGTTGAATAAGGAGAAAGTAAAATTCAGCTGCCTGTCAGGTGCCAGGATCCACCACATAACGCATACACTCAGATCCCGCAACAACAGGTACAAATATGACTCAGTCATTGTACATGTGGGTGTGAATGACCCGAGATGTATCGCTCAGGGCTACATGAAAAGAGACATGGAGGAACTCTCGGATTATGTAGTCCAGGTGTGTATGACCCTAGCCCTGAGCAGCATCCTACCATCACCCAGAATGATACCACAGTACAAGCAGAAAATTATTGATTTCAACAAGTGGCTAAGTTTCTGGTGTCATTCTAAGGGGATCTAGTATCTGTCTGCCTGGGATGATATGATTGACAGACCTCAATGCTTTGCCAGAGATGGCCTGCATTTGCCACCTCTGGGCGTCTGGATACTGGCCAAGGATCTTGCCACCCCTATAGTGCCTTTTTTAGGTGGTGTTCCAAAGACCAAATTACCACCACAACAGCTACAAACAGATGCAATCTGAGGGTCATGCCGCTCAATGCTAGAAGTCTAAATCTCAAAATGCACTCATTCGAAACACTCCTTAAAATGGAGAACATCGACATTTGTGCTGTAACAGAGACCTGGTTCAAGACAGCAGAGAGCACCCCTACACTACCAAGCTATAACTCTTTCCACACCTTTTGGCCCCAGAACTTGGACTGAAGCTCCAAAGGTGGTGGTGTTTCAATATTCATAAAGGATGTGCACACCTCTAGACTGGTAGCCCAACATAACGCATCAGAGATACTTACAATCCAGGTCGTAGCCTGCTATAGGTCCCCAACCATGTCCCAAGACGCACACTCCATGTTTCTAAGTACCCTGGAGAATCTTAGGGTCCAACCTAACACTCTCATACTAGGCAACTTCAACTACCCCTCCATTAACTGGGATAACTACTCATGTACCAGTACACTTGCCCAACATTTCCTGGATTTCATTAATTCCAATGCCTTGGACCAGCTCATTCTTCCCCCACTAGAGGTAGCAACATGGGTGACTGTTGCTCTACAGCAATAGTCAGCTCCTCCCTGGTTAGATCTGACCACAAACTAATCACCTTGGAAATCCTCCCCCCACAAAGGTAACCAGAATGAAAAACTTCTCCAAAGCTAACTTTGGGCTCCTTAAAACAGAGGTGGCTAACTTCACGGCACCCATGCAAATGGAGAATAGTTGCATGATCGTCGAATCATACACCAATGCACTGTAAGAACACGTACACAAATGCATAGCTCTCACCATACCCAACAGAACCAAAATGCTCTCCTTCAAAAAAAGGAAGCCAATTTGATGGTCCCCCTGCCATAAACAAACTCTACAACAGAAGGAGGAAACCGATGCAGAATAAGGTGAAGTCCCAAGACTGGAAAAGCTCCCTTATCAGCCTCAACAAAAAGTTGAGATCCCTCATCAACTCCTCTAAAGCTAGCTATGAAAACAGAATTGCAGCAGATAGTAAAGACAACCACAAGGCCTTCTATAGTTATGTAAAGAATCTCCATGACAATACCCAGATTTGCTCTGAGCTACTGCACAATGGTACCTCCTATACTGAGCCAACAGATATTGCCAATATACTGGCCGACAGATTCAGTGTCAACTTTACCCCCCCCCCCTCTCAAGGAGCAATCACAATACCAGTAGATTGCCAGGCACCCAGTATTACTGCTGCACAGGTTAAAACAGCACTGTCCAAGGCCAAGAATACAGCTTCTATGGGACCTGACAATATCCCTGGCTGTGTTCTACATGAACTACAGAGTGAACTGGCACCTCACCTGTGTTCCCTGTTCAATCACAGCCTTACCTCAGGCTTTGTCCCTACCAAATTGCATACTGCTACAAGCATCCCTCTCCACAAAGCAGGAGCGACTACAGACTCTGGGAACTATCGCCTCATTAGCCTGATGAGTCTGATATGCAAAGCTATGAGATGCATCATCATGGACCTAATAAACAAGGATACAGGGAATCTCCAAACTCTGGATCCCACACAATTTGGTTTTGTGAAGGGTAGATCATGCCTGGTCAACTTAGTCGACTTCTTTGAGTAATCAGAGCTATGGATGAAGGGAAGGTGGTTCATACAGCCTACCTTGATCAAGTCAAGGCCTTTGCTACCATTCTCCACTCAGGAATCATAGAAAAACTAACTAAGCTAGGCATCAACCCCTATATCACTAGGTGGGTTGCAAACTGACTCACAGATAGAACCCACAGTTTGAAAGTAGCGGACTCCAAGTCAGACTGCTGACTAGTCACGAGTGTGGAGTCCCACAGGGTTTGCTCCTGGGTCATCTCCTGTTTGGTATCTACCTCTCTGAAGTCCGGGCCAACACAAAGGGACTCTGGCTGACAAAGTTCGCAGACAATTGCAAGTTGGGAGCTATTATTAACTCCCCAAGTGATGTTGACATCCTACAGAATGGCCTCACTGAAACAAACAGCTGGTGTCAGAACCATGGCCTTAAGCTCAATGCCAAAAAATGTGTCATCATCTCCTTCGGGAAAAACCCATTTCCCATGAATTATGGCATTGATGGTAGTCCATTGAACACAGAAGGCGTTATAAGAGATCTGGGAGCACAGGTTGACAGCAACCTCTCTTCTGATCACCACATTGCCACTGTGGTCAGAAAGTCCTTCTATGTGGCACATCTCATTACTAAGGGTTTTGCATCCAGGAAAAAAGAGGTCATTGTCTCCCTCTACTCTTCCCTCATTAGGCCAATCACTGAGTACAATGCCCCATTTGGCATGTACCTCACTAGACACCTGTAACAACTGGAGAGGCTGCAAAAGTACCTCACAAAGAGGATCCTAGGCCTTAAACACTTGTCCTATATAGACAGACTCAAAAAACACCAACTATTCTCTGTCTCATATCACCTACTTAGAGGCGATCTCTGCTTGACTTACAAAGCCATGTCTGACCCAGCTCTGTTAGAAATGCTACATCTAAAGAAATCCCAATCCCTCCGCACCACATGCTCCAGAGACCTCAACATCATTACCAAAAACAACAGAACGTACTGGAGGGAAAGGTTCATAACCTAGAGACTGCCCATGTTATGGAACAGACTCCCCATGTCAAACAGAGCACGTCACTGACCCTCTTCAAGAGAAATCTTGACGAGTGGATGGGAAACAGAAAATTCACCCTGGGAATAACTCCAGTGGCTCTACTCAACAGAGGCACTGGGAACTAAAGTCGGGTGGCACGATGCCAGGGTAATCCTAGGCTAGGCTTGTAAAGGCTCCAGGGCCATTAGCCTAGTACACACCTTTGAACCAATGATATAGCTTTTCAGTCAACAATACCTATTTCAGTGTCTGCTTCCCTCTTTCATCTCTTCCTCTACGTTCATCATTTCACATTTCTTATTCAGTGCTGTGCCATTGGTGCACTTTTCAAAAATTCATCAGTTCACCCCTCTCCCCAGTAATCCCCATCTAGAGCTACATACAGCATCACATATTTAACTTGAGGTACTATTTCCTGCTTCATTAGCAATTTCCTACCAGCTAACTTTAAGAATAGAGAAATAAATATCACTTCATTCAAGATCCTATACTTTATAGCTACCATATCCTTGCCAGTAATTCCTACTTACAAGCTAAATTACTTTGGGGACTGTGATACCTATGAAAACCCTAACACATTTGTAGCAACCCAGTTTCCCATTTAAGTTCTTAAAGACCATTAACATCTTCTTTGCAATTATTCCTTTCTTTTGTGTGTCAGCAAAATACAGCCATCTATAAACATTTGGAAACTGACACCCACATCACATTCCCACCCCCTTAATTATTCATTTAACCTTTGTTACGAGAAGCCCGTTAATTAACGTGAACAACAGTGGTGATAAAGTGAACTCCTGCCTTGCTTCCCTTCTAAATGGTAAGATCTTACAAAAAAAAAATCACAGTTTCCTTCACACTTGGTAAGATCTTTACCCTACTTCTAAAGCTCAGCTTTACTTCTTGCTCTGTCATCTCTGCTTCCAAGCACATGTTGTCAACTTACTTCAAAGCCTTCTGGATATCAAATACAACTGCTCTATCCCTTCCACCAAATTCCTATTCTTTCAGCTTCTTCAGCAAAACATACTTGCTGTGTGCCCACTAAGTTCTTTATTTTATTTATATTTGTCAACTGGAGTATATCACATGGACCACATGGAACTACTTCAGATTCAGCCTGGGAGCTCTGTCTGGTTAAGCGACTTTGTCAGAATCACGCAGTAGGCAAATGGAGGCTGACAAAATCAAACCCTGGACCACAGGAAGCAGTTCATTAGTAGCTTATAGCCTTATTCCTCAGCACTAAGTGCCAGACCAAGGACTGTCTTCAAACTTTAAAGAGTATTACAAGCTCAGCACCCCACCTCTTCCTGCCCCACAACTCTTTCAACATTATCATTATCATCCAAAATACGTGATGTGTGGTTAAGGGTAACACCCAGTAAATTAAAATACGAGATGTGTGGTTAAGGGTAACACCCAGTAAATTAAAATACGAGATGTGTGGTTAAGGGTAACACCCAGTAAATTAAAATATGAGATGTGTGGTTAAGAGTAACACCCAGTAAATTAAAATACGAGATGTGTGGTTAAGGGTAACACCCAGTAAATTAAAATACGAGATGTGTGGTTAAGGGTAACACCCAGTAAATTAAAATATGAGATGTGTGGTTAAGGGTAACACCCAGTAAATTAAAATATGAGATGTGTGGTTAAGGGTAACACCCAGTAAATTAAAATACGAGATGTGTGGTTAAGGGTAACACCCAGTAAATTAAAATACGAGATGTGTGGTTAAGAGTAACACCCAGTAAATTAAAATACGAGATGTGTGGTTAAGGGTAACACCCAGTAAATTAAAATACGAGATGTGTGGTTAAGGGTAACACCCAGTAAATTAAAATACGAGATGTGTGGTTAAGGGTAACACCCAGTAAATTAAAATACGAGATGTGTGGTTAAGGGTAACACCCAGTAAATTAAAATACGAGATGTGTGGTTAAGAGTAACACCCAGTAAATTAAAATACGAGATGTGTGGTTAAGGGTAACACCCAGTAAATTAAAATACGAGATGTGTGGTTAAGGGTAACACCCAGTAAATTAAAATACGAGATGTGTGGTTAAGGGTAACACCCAGTAAATTAAAATACGAGATGTGTGGTTAAGGGTAACACCCAGTAAATTAAAATACGAGATGTGTGGTTAAGGGTAACACCCAGTAAATTAAAATACGAGATGTGTGGTTAAGGGTAACACCCAGTAAATTAAAATACGAGATGTGTGGTTAAGAGTAACACCCAGTAAATTAAAATACGAGATGTGTGGTTAAGGGTAACACCCAGTAAATCAAACCCCTGAACTAAGAAAACAATAAAGAAATGCCTTCTAACAGGTTATAAAATCCTTAAACTATGATGGGACATAAGTATCAGATGACGTCGAAAATGTTCTCAGAAACATGGCTTTAATACCAGGTAATGCGAAATTGTGCAGTCCACAGGTGTGTGTGTAGTTGAACAAGCCACCTAAACTATGTACCTGTTTAGTAAACAAACTCAGATATTCTTATGCCAGGAAGCTTTATGCCCTCTGTTTACATGCTAAAAGGAAAAGATAAAAGAACTCACACCCTGGCTAGACAGTCTTCCACTCTCGCATGCACTTCCTTACACAGAGTTATATCTAAAATTTCATTAGTGGTAAAGGTGGTAAGGAGTTAACATTAGTTAGGAAAATATGTCAAAAAATAATTCTCCAGCTAAAGTTACTATAAAAAATATCAGTAGAGATTGAGTTATCTGCACTAAAACAACACACCAGTTATTTTAAATCCATATCCCGCCCTTTCACAAAACAAGTCACTACTACCATAATAACTATAAGAATCATACCACATGAGTAGTTATGGATCCAGTGTGCTTGTCAGCTATAGGAACTGAATAACACAGTAAAATAATTTGGCTCTGTTGTCCTCTGAAGCCCATTAAAATATGATCCATACTACGGATGTGCACAAATTTTAACCAGCACATTTCAAAAATGCACATGCTGAACAGAACGTCTGGTGATAACTGTGCAAATCCCTATATGACTCTTGCTCTGGATTTCAGAGCTGTTTTATATAACGAAGTTATCTATATAGAGTTAAAAGACATTTACACACACCATACACTTTCTTGCGTCATGTGTCCATTCTAAAACATGCCCGATCTAAGACATGCCACTGACCAATGAGGTCTGTGCCTTTACTTTCTCTACCTTAGTGTCCCGCTTTGACCTTAAAGGGTTGGCCATGGCACCCAGGACATCCCATACGGCAGCATCCTTCCTGAGTTGGTCCTCTGTCAGGGAATGGTCATTCTGGTAGACACAGTGCAAGATGTTACACAACCATGCAATTCCTAACTCACAGAATCATCAATTTTCAGATAAAACACTTACCAGGAATGAAAACTTTGTACATAATGCATAGAACAGTCACGGCACAATGACAGTTAGATTACAAACTACCAGTGTTATGGTGGCATGCATCTCCACAACATAACCTAAAAGGACGTCAGATGTGACTAACATTACAAAAGCATGAACTACTTGCTAATAAATGACAGACTTTACAACTAAGCAGCTTAGGTCCTAAAAAACAAGAAAACACTTTTCTGGAAATGAGTCACACAAATAACAACCAGAGGGTCACTGCAGGAAGACATTTTAAGCTCCTATCAAGGTGGATCACATGGGTCAAAGCTAGAGAAAGAAACATTACAAGAAGCAACTCCTATCAGCAATGCAATCATCTCTAGGTGGGCAAATGTACACAGGAAATCAGCAACAAGCACAAATGATGCAAGGTCGCAGTCAATATGATTTTGCATCCATCCCACCATAGAGTAAAACCCTCCCACCATACCCTAAAATTCAGATTGCTGGAGAGTTCCTTCTTTGTCATTACCAGTAATTTTTACAAACATTAAACTAGACATACTAGTTTCACTAGAAAAATTATGTCTGCTGATGTGGTCTAGTGTATCTGCATCAGACAAATCATTAAAAATAAAAAATAAGTCCTTAAATCCTTAAAAAGGTTCTTATATAGGCATCTACTGTAAGTCCAGAATGTTGACAGCACCACAGATAATAAACCCCATACTATTAATTACGAGGCACTTACCAGCCAGTGGTACTGACCCAGCAAAGTTCAAAGGCCATTAAATCTACACAGCCCTCCCAGAATCCCTTCATCATCAAAGAAGAAACAGTCCTTGGTGGTGGGGGAGACTACACAACCTCCCCTCGATTCCTTCTTGAATGTCACTGAGTACTGATGTAAAACTGACAGAATGTGAAAAAGGAAGGCAAAATGCAGCAGGAACATTCCAGGTGGATGGAGGGAGAGAGAGAGAAGACAGACTTGCTGGTTGAGATGCTCTCTAAGATCTGAAGATTCAACATACCAACCAATGTAATCTTTGACATCATTCTGAAACCTCCTCTCTAGTGAATATATAACAAAGACAGATGGCATCATGTCACAGGACAACCTTAGGAAGCCATCTATGGCTGTGAACCAAATGACCGCAGACAAGCGTGTTGGTCTGTGGAACCTTTTTCAGACATGAACTGGACCACAAGAGGAAGGGTAAATAATGAGATGTGTGTGTGTGTGTGTGTGTGTGTGTGTGTGTGTGTGTGTGTGTGTGTGTGTGTGTGTGTGTGTGTGTGTGTGTTTGTGTGTGTTTGTGCATATATGTTTATCTATATCTGTCTGTATATCAGCCATCACCACCACAGACAGTTACAAAATGTTTATGAATGGTGTATTCGTCTATTTACAGTCTGAGGACCCCCGCCCACTTAAAAAAAAAAAAAAAAAGAATATACCCATCTATACTGAAATTTGGGAAGGTGGCACTGGGAAAAGTATTTTGGGCACTCACCACTTCATCCCCTTTCCAACACCTACATAAATTTAGTACTTGTATAAAGCATCAGAGACCTAGCGCTGAAGCATTTTGAAAGATGCCACGCTGAAGAGTGGGGGAGGACTCTTGCTTCATGGCTTTCTTCTTTTTATCCTCCAGTTAATCTCTCTTACACACTAGTGACAATCTAGGGTACTTTCCATTACGTCTTAACAAAACACAAGCCATGTGCTTGTAATTAGTGACTAGAAAGTAAACTCAGAATGTAACAGCCCTGTGCGACCAGATCCTGAGGACAACTAACGTTTTTTTAAGAAGTGAAGAGTCCTCAGCCAATGACATAAATGAGAAATTAAAAACTCAGAACTTCTAAAAGCTCTCCTAGATTTTAAACTATAGGTTCATAGTTCATAGTTTAGTAGTATGTTATACACAATGAGCTTTAGCCCACTGAATAAGAACAGAAAATGAGCAGCACCTTACAAAGTGATGATCCCTTGTTAATACTGAAAGGCTGCCCTTCTTGTACTGCTTGCAAACTCAACCAAGAGTGCGCCCCCTATTGGAAGGATGTCCATATTGAGTAATAAGGACGATGTCTGAGACTGCCTTTGGAGACTGAATTTCTGATAGGTTTGGTTGTTTATCTAAAAGGAGACTTCGAAATCAAACAAAAGTTTAAAATATCAGTTTGTGATTTTTATTCAAAACTAGTAGCTGTGACACTGTGTGACATTGTGTTGGTAGATTTATTTTCTGTACATTTTTTGGACATGGTTAATAAAAGCTGCTTCACTAACAGAGTACCACTAGCCTAATGTAAACTGAATTTCTCAGAAAGAACCACAGAGTTCAAAACTCATGGTGATAAGACTCATAAAAAGGTCAATGTTTAATGACCAGCACTCTAACCGTGAATCAGAAAAAGTCATAAACAAAACAAGATTGGTTGCCACAGACTTTTACAATGCATACAGTAGCAATGTCACGAGTATTACATATACAATTCTCCAAAATGCAGATAAGCGGGCAAACAGATGTTTCACAGCAGAATCCACAAACAAGATGACATACATGATTTGGAAAATCAGTCTGGAAATGAAGGACTCTCATGACAGAAACTAGTGACTCTAGAATTTTATGTAATATCCATTCCCAAAAAGCACAAGCTATGGGATGGGTCCATTTCAGCTCTCAGTTTTGAGACAACACCATGCAGAAAAAGAGTACCGATTCTAAACTAAGCAATGGATTTTGCATATCAGTCACATAAATCCTAAGAACATTTTTAAACTATTAAAAGTTATAATCATGCAACAGATACACAACAGAATATGAACATATACATAACAAACTAGTACTATTCAGCACAGCAAGATTCATCCACACATGCTGTGGTGAAAAACTCATAATACCTTATGCGCACGTCTCATTCTGGCATACAGCGCCTCCCTCTGGGAAACAGGAGAAAATGAAATGATCCAAAGAATGAATGATCTATCAAAAACTGCTGAACTGGATTAAAAATTACACCTAGACTCTGAGAAAATATGCATCTTTGTTAAAGCTCTACTTTTGTAGACATCTTAAAAAATCAAATTTCTACCAAGCCTGAATGAAAAGCATTTGATGACAGGTAAAATTAAAGCTGTAAACAATTTCCTACATTGATTATGCCATTATTACCTGTGCTACACTAATATTAATTCATCCCCCCACTTAAAATGCAAGGTGTTGTTTTTGCACTGTAGAAGTAGGTGTAAACTAAATATTTTTCTAAACATGGAAATATCATTGATAGATTTCCATGTGCATTCTCTCTTTGTGTTCAAACTATTTATACCATTTTGCTCTACTATGTCTGAAGAGAACAAATACGTTATGTATATAAAACATAGGACGCATTCACATGAAACCTCAACATAATCTAATAATTTAAAAACCAATGAGTTTTTCAACAGACTGACAACCAATATAAGTGCCTTTATGGTCTCTCTTTAGAGTAAGCACTACATTTCTGCCGACAGTTTTTATAAAAAGGAAAATGCTAAAAGGAAATATAACCCACCTCATAATTCAGTACACAAAGAAAATGCACAAGGCATAGTTAAAACCAGGCACATGCTTAGCAGCTGTCATGCACTACATAAGGTGAGTAACCAACACACCCCACATGCTAAACAGTATATGGAAACTAATATACTGCCACTGTAACATTCTGAACAATAGCGGATATTGGCTATTTAAGGACAACACATACAAGACAATGGAACATGAAAATTTACAAGAAGCACTGTAGAACACTGCATGTAATATAGTGTAATGTGAAAACTTACAAGAAACACTCTAGAATTTGCAACACAGAACACTGCAACAGTAAGAAAACCTCCCCTACCCTCCAAAGATCTGTCTGCCATCTTGTTATTTCAAGGACAAAGGTTCAATTATTACTATATTCACATACCTCCAACAGAATGCAGTCATTTTTTTTCTGGTAAATGGTGTCAGTTTTCTAAATTAGTTCTGTAACATTTTGCACTATCACTAGCTCATCTTGGACTCCATGAACTTTTATATAATGGGTGCTCTGTGAAAAAATGTCCCAAGTATTATACTTGACATGTAACATATGCCAAGTAAGACTTGACATACAATTTAAGCTTTATTTGTTTGCCTGTTCATTTATTTATGTTGGCATGTTGACTAAACAGCCAGGGTTGCAACTGCTCAGTCAGGACACCTTTCTAATAGATACATATTTTTTAATTGCAGAGTGAACCATTTAGCAGAATTTTCACTACTGAAAAGGTATGCTCTCCAAAAACATACACTGGTCTGGACAGACCACTGGGTTGTAGGGTGGGAGGACCTACATTCAGAAAGTTGGCATATTTATTTTAGTTAATTTTACATTCGTTAGACAGGTTATCATTTAACTGATCCTAAGAAGACTTCACTCTGATAGGTCAAGAGGAAATAACTACATTAAGTTGCTAGTCTGGGGCCGCTAGACTTCCAAAAGCCATGGGGCTGTACATGCTCTGAGGTACACGTTGTAGTTAAATAAATAAATACACTAATGCTCTGAACAATAATCCTGATTAAGGAAAGACATTCAGTCTTAGCCTTCCTTTTTCCTGTATCCTTTCAACATAACCTGACTATGACTGCACTGTAATAGCTGCAGAGAAAATAATTAAATTACGCTGGAGATCAGGAAGGCCACTACGTCCCTAGAAGCTATGAAGGTTCTAGATACTGTGATGCAATTTTTAAAGTTTTTTTTTTACAACTGTTTTTATCCAGTGACGGCCTGTACAAAAATCATTATTAAGGAAAGAAATTCAGTTAAGTCAACAGCTTTGCTTTTCCTGCATCATATCAGCACACCCTAACTGACCAAGACTACACTATAACAACTGTGAAAGAAATAAGAATTAAGTTGGATGTTTGGGAGTCTCTAGATCCTCTGAGGTGCATTTTAGAGATTTTTCCAGCCTTTTGAGCCAATGATGGTCTAAATAAAAATCATGAGTTTGGGAAGAAATTCAGTCTTTTTTTTAATTTCAATGAAGAAATAAGTTGTATCCGAGGCTTAATGTTCAAAGCTGACAAAAGTAGCAGTACACAATATACTGAGAAGATAAATGCTTGTGGGGATATACAAATCATATCTGGGAAAAGTACCTGCATCCTTTTCCTGCTCTGTGTATTCCCATCTGGTGTTAGACTGGGATGAAAGTGAAGGCACAAAGAGCCACAATGATACATTTCAAGTTGTTGCTGTCATACATACACAATGTATGCCTTCCTACCCCCAAAAGACCAAAAGACAACACCATTTGTATATCTCTCAGATGTCAGCCTGGCCTGAAACTGAAAATACAAAAAGAACATAACATATTTCAACCTGATGCTGGCAGATAAAAATACATACTATGCCTCCCTATCCTGCCCCAAAAACTAGCCACTGTTTAAACATCTGATATTTGATTGTGAGGAAAGTGAAGAAAATAATGACCACAACAATGTTTTCCAACTTGTTAGTACTAGTCAGTATACTCCTATACATGCTACAGTGATGCCCTGTGCACATCTATAAAGTGTGTGAGGAAACTTAAAGAAATAATGACCATACTGCCCTCAGCCTAATACAAGCTACAGTGACCTGTGGACCCCGCTGAGGCTTGGGAAGAAAAGTAGAGAAATAATGTCATCACTACCACCAAACAGTTATTTCTGTGTATAAGTCAGAAGTCTGACTGTGGTAAAAGAGGATGATCAAGTACTGTACTTCACCTTTGCTTCACACAAACAGCTGCCATACATTAAAATATTCGGGTTTCTGTATACAAATCACATTAATATTGCAAAGCCAGAATAATGAGCCAGTAATAGCAAACTAGACATTTTTCTCGGACTGTGCCATCAATTCTATCTACTTTGTCAGTGCATCAGATGTCTACTTAAGAAGTCCATCTTACTTCACACAGATGCACACTAGTCCTTCAAAAAGAGTGACTGGCAAACTGAGCAAACAACAGAAGAGCCAATTACTTTCAACAGACAGCTCACACCTACCCAGCAGTTACAGCTACTTCTTGTGTGCACTTCAGATGATTATGACAAAAATGACAGCCACGTATTGTATTTATCTCTATTCCATGCAATAACAACACATTCAATTATCAGAAGTTTCTTCATACAAATCACATTAATCCTTCAAATGTACGCTAGTAAATGGACAAAACAATAAGAGAGTTAGTAACTTTCTGCAGACAACCAGCCAATCAATTATGGTTACTTCTTTGTGCACTTCAAATATCCAACTGTAATAAAAAATGACAGCTATTAATTGTGTTTCAGCTGCATTGCATGGAAACAGTAGCCACACATTAAAGTATTCCAAGTTGTTTCACACAAATCACAGTAACCCTGCAAAGTGAGAGTAATAAGCAAAGAGCAGCTGTTATCCATTTTCTACCTACAGTTAGGCCAACATTTTGCAAATGTTACTGTAATTTACTCTGGTTATAGAACAAATGTTTTTTCTTCTATATGCATTTTCTGAAGAATATGAAGCATGGAACTTCAATGTCTCGCATTTTAAATGATTATAATAATCCTCACTGGTTTACCAGAAAATCAAAAATTTATGAGGGACACAGCCAGCATATGAGACAAAATCAGGGATAGTTGAAACCAAAAAAAAAATCAATGCCAAACTAGGGTCCAGAAATGGTCCAAGAATGAATTTATTAAAACAACCAACAATAAAATGAGCGCTTTCATCTAATACAAGAGACTTAATCCGGGAAATTCTGTAAAAATCAAGGATAGCTGAGAAATATGACTAGCCAACCATCCAAAATAGTTATCTAGTGTATAAAAAAAACTTACCTCATGCAATTCCTGACAGCACAGCTCCAGGCACATACATTTACATATGCGCGCACGTACACACACACACACACACACACACACACACACACACACACACACACACACACACACACACACAGAGTGACTGGGAGCTGAACACTTTTTACCTGCTTTAGACTCTAGGCTCTACTTAACAGCCGCAAATGCTGAACTCCTACATGGTTGAAACAAGGTTGCTCAGTTCTTATCAGCTCCATGCTGGGAACATGGACTGGCTACTAATGGGAGTTCAGACTAAGAAGGACTCCAACATCCTTAAGAGTACAAAATGGCTCTATGTATATGCCATCCTCTAATACACAGTCTGTTACTTCTAAACACTGGAGTCTTTCATAGTTCTGCTCTGAATGGTCAACTAAGGTCTGGATGAAAATATAAATGGGCAAACAACTGACTGTAGCTTTAGTTGCGTGAAAAAAGCATTTAATTTTTTTGCAGGAGGGGTAAGCCTCTCTATACCTTGTATATGGGGAACAGTGCGCCTAACACTTCCCTTACTTATATATACCATTTCCTTTATTCCACAACTGTGGAGAAAAGGAAACAGCAAATGCATGCAGGACCTCCTAACTGTTTATGATACACACCAGCTGTTTTGCAGCTCATCCATTTGTGACTGAGGAGTTGCTATATTATCCAGTAGTTGCTTAACCACTGGTAGAACAACTGTCTTTCACTTATATAAAATGGCTGTTCAGCCTCTCTCTTCACAGGAATAAGACTTTATTATTTTGCAGGGACAGTGAGGTAGAAAGTTTTGTCACTGCATGGATGTGTCTTCCATTACAGATATGAGTTTTGAATAACACACTATGATGACAATGTTGTCTCATTATTAACATTATGATGAGCATTATCATTTGTTTTTAAATGGTATGTATCCGTCTCCTTGCTCTTTGTGTTTTCTCTTGCATAACTTAAACCTCCTGTGCTCATAGGGTTTTGTGCTGTTGTGAACTATATTCTCTGCTATGTTTGTACCATCAGTGTGGCAAGCTTATTTTACTACAGTAAATGACTGGCAAATACGACTTGTTCATGTTGTCCTTTAAATCTATTTGCTTCAAGCAAGGCTGAAATAGGTCATGTTGAATCTGCCCACTCGTCTACTTAAAAAAATAAAAAAACAGATTAGTTCAATGATGTGGAAGTTTAGATATTGATTATTTTTCTGAAGACATGGATTCAAATAACAGCCCGAACAGTGTAAGAGCAAGCTGGGGACTGATGGAAATAAGCAACTGATGCTACATTACCCATCGCAGGGAAAGAAAGGGCAAACACATCATTCCTTTTCCAGGAACTCCTCTTGGGAGAAAGCTCTAGATTGCAGCACTTGTAAGTGGGACTCAGGGAACATCAGCCTACCAGGGAGTGTGCAAGCACACTTGGAAGAATCACTAGTGTGTGACACGTGCACTCCTACCTGATCCAGCCAGTGAGGAATGTATTGTGCTTTCTGGGCAGTTGAGGTGGGATGGGGGGTGAGGTGTTAGCAGCATGCAAAACAAAACTCTCCTATGCTGTACTGGATGATGGCCACCGTGACCACTGGTTCTCCCCTCCCTCTCTGGATATCCTAGGATGCTAAGGGTTGGGAAAAACAAATGTGCCTTCAGGTAAGCACTGAACTGATTGTTGCAAGTGATGAATGGAGCAAATATAATGAAATAGTAAGTACAAATGAGGGTGAAGCATGACTATGACGTTTTTGCTGTCTATTTTGGCATGGACACCCTTTATTACTAAAATTTTTATTTAAATTGACACAGTCTGCATTTACTCTTTAGAAAACGTTCTGATGACCTGAAATGCCAGCGCTTTATCTGCTCAGAAATGTCACATAGGACTTAATGTATTAATACATATTCTCAAATATATTTCTCAGAGCAGCATCCCACTGTTTTGACAAATAATTTACCCACAATGCTTTTCTGCATCAGTACAGCATACACAGCAGTTTCTTCCTTCTGTAATCTGGGTAAAGACAGTAAGAACAGCAATGGCGAGGGAAGGTCACATGATCTATTTGAACATAATCTCCATCAAAGAAAGAAAGAAATCAAAAGACAATGGATAAAAGCAGCCGATCACTGCCCCCACACTCTCGTGGAAAACAAAAAAAAAAACAATATTTCTGACAAACAAATCAGAATCTGCCACAATATAAACAAAAAACAGCAAAGCAGCGAGGATGAGATTAAAACATTTATAGGCTCAACAAATCTTTCAAGCTTTCATTTCAAAAAAGGAGTTTTTCTTGAATAAAAACTATAAAATCTACTACACAATACATAGCCAGAAATAAAATGGAAGTACCCAACACTCATTAGTTATATCTAAAGCTGTAGAAAAACATAATATACGCATAAAGAAGCAGGACATTACATGCTAGAAATCTTTATCTTTAGAAATACTTATAAACAACAACAAAAAATTAAAATTGTAATATTCATATGCTTCATATGGGGTTTGTAACTGGAACATTTCAGACAAGATCAAATTTCAGACTTTAACCTGCAATATAATTCTGACTCTGTATGCAGTAATTCACTATTCTGATCACATCTCTCAGATTCCAACATAAAACTATTTATCCATCTTGAGCTAACCAACATTAGCTATCTTTTTAATTTTGCATATTGTTAACCCTGACTTTCTAAATTTCATCACAGGCTTGTTGATGGGTCTGTAAATGAAAAAAATATATATTTATACTACAAGCGTTCACCACGCTGATAGGCCCACTTAGAACCTGTGTGTTACTACCCTTTTATATATACATACAGACAGTGTGAAAAGTCATGGTCACTAGAAGGGACTTGTATCTCTTTTTCTGGAAACAAAAGCTAAAACAATGCTGTACTAATATAACCCCTTAATACTGGGCTCTTGTTTAATGGCTCCTTTCCAGACAAAAGAAACAAACATATCTGAAGAGGTAATAGTTGTGCGATGAGTAAAATGTAATATCTGAGAACTCTAAAAGCAGCCAAAATATTAAACTTCTGTTAGCCTTGTCATTAAAATTCTGACCGGAGGTAAACTCTAAAATTCCTTTTGGAAAACATGAGAGACAAGATCGTAAGCTGCTAATGAATTATTTCTCATAACTCATGGTTTGAATCACTCCATCTACCTACATGCTGTGACTTATGACAAGTCACATAACTAGAGGAATGCTTGTAGACTGCTGCTACAAAAAATCCCCTGTTTTGAGTGAACCTCATCAGGGTATCAAACAAATAAAATAAGTAAATATTACTGTCTATGTGCAGAGTCATTCTGCCCTGAGGAAAAGTCGTGCAGTTTTGTTTTTACTTGACAGCCTTAAGGTTGGAAACACAAGATAGCCAACAGTCCACTGTAGAAATTGTAGAAATGTTAAAGCCAAGGAATTTAGAGGAAGGAAGGATGGATGGTTTGATGGATGAATGGATGGATAGATGTCCGGATGGATGGATGGGATTCAATGATAAAATCAAAATCCTATCCAATCCAGCCCCATTAACAGAGAGGTCAGGTGGCATGAGTTAGATTAGCAGGCCAGGTGCCTATTGAGGCTGGCATGGAGGAAAAGAGGAGTGATGAGACGTAAGCCTGGTCACCTCTGTTCGGGGGGGGGGGGGTTCGGAGGAGACACGTTCCACGGTAAAATCTGCCAGTGAAGACTAGGGATCACATGGAGGTGCTGTTTACAAGGGAACATGACTAGCCTGCAAACAGAGGCGCAAACATCAACTGTAATGCACACTGCATGTCACCCCCTTGGACTTTATGAGTACAGGTAGGAAACTGATAGATCTAAATCAAATCAAACCCTGATGGCTGCCTGAATGATCTGCAATCGGCTGTCATCTACTCATTACAATAGGATTGACTGAAACCAAAGAACCCGATGGCTGTCAAGTAGCAGGTCAAAAAAAATATCTTAGTATTTTAACTTTAGCTACACAAAGCTGTCTGACAGCAGTCAATATATGGAAGTCTCCACTGTAACATGAGTTTCCTGAGCTAATTTCACATTGGACTTCATTTGCTACCAGATACACTGAAGTGACTATGATGCTAATGAAGACAGAATGGTTCAGAGCAGAATTTGATCCTTTTTTTTCTACTTCACAGATGTATTTGATTATCCTGCATGTTTCACACATACACATACACACACACACACACAAATATATAAATATACAACATTCAAAAACTAAGACACTTGCTAAAAAAATTTTGACGCAAAAAGGTTCAAAAGCACAATACCTTGAATCACAAAGATTTGAACAAAACCAAAACACTTTTTTTGAAGGAGAGCAAGCCTACATGAACCTTCACGCCTTCACTACTTAAATATACTGACTCTGAGATCACATTACATCGAGGAAAGAGCAAACTCCCCAATAACAACTGTACTGCGATCTTGGGAATTTGAACACCAGCAACATTTGAAAAGTTTACTATTGAACTCTGCGGCCAATATTTCAAGGGCTCAAACTCTTGGGCATTCGAGTGCTTGAAGGGAACACACACACACACACACACAGACACACACACACACACACACACACACACACACACACACACACACACACACACACACACACACACACACACACACACACACACACACACACACACACACACACACACACACACACACACACACACACACACACACACACACACACACACACACACACACACACACACACACACACACACATTAGTTTTATTGAACCTGTACTTGGTCAATTAAGCAGATGGTCAACTTGTGTGAGATCAAACAAATCTCTGGGATGTGTGATCTCAGGGTTAGTACATATAATTATCAGAGGTATAGAGAGTGCAGAGGGGCTTGCCTCCCTGCAAAAAGCAGGATTTTTTCTCCCTTTCTTTTTAGTTTTACTCTTGCATGCTCCAAGATTATTGCTTGGTGCACACATAGTAGTGTGCCGACATTTAAACTGTTGATGTTTTGCTGTTGAAATTTTGAACATTGGCATTTATGTCTTTTGATGAAATTCAATTGACCCATAGATATAGATATATGATATACAGAGATATAAAAGACACACAGATGGGTGTGTTTTTTGTGCATACAATGTGTGTGTAGGGGAGCATTTGCCATGTGATAAACAAAACGTCTTGTAGTCTGATCACTCACCCTCATCCCTCTCTAACTAGATTCTCCAGCACACCTGAGCTACTGCACAAACATGGGATTGTTGAGCCATACACCTGACATGATGCATACAGCACTTTGACATAAAAATGTTCCTTTGGTGGATTTATGCATAATTTTCATGTACTATAACAGACTTTTGTCTGGATTACAGTGTCACTGTGTTCATCTAAAATGGGATTCATGGATTTAAATGATGTGATTTTGTTCATGGCAGGAAGACATAACCACAAGCGGCAGAACCTGTTTTGCACACATATATTGCCAGTGCTAATCAGAAATCATAGAACTTTGGGATAAAGAAATTTTACATTTGCCCCTAGGGTTGAGTGATCTTCCAGCCAGTATAATTAGGCATGCAGGAGTGGGGGCCTTGCTTACCACACAAGAGTAAAGAGGGATTGCCTTCCTGCAAAAAAAGAAATTATTTATTTTGTTGATTAAAATAGCTCTTCTCTGTTGTAACTTTCTGTGATGTTTCTTAGCACTGTCAAAGCAGGTCTGACTATGTACTTTGAATCCTTATTATCTATACAATTATTTTTGTAATTCTACTTTAAAATACTGCAAAAGTTATAAAAATGGAGTCAACTACATCATCCCATATCTGTAAATATTTTTCCCCCAAATTTTCTCATTCATTTTGCAGTACAATCTGGCTATATCTAAAGGCACAAGAAAAATATGTAATGCTTTTTTTTTTCTTCCAAAATTGGTAGTTCCTTTTAGATTATCGAAAATACTCAACATTAGGTGAAATGAGGGCACACACTCAAGGAATATGTCACAATGCTTCTGATGACCCATTCTACTGTCAGCGTGTCCTTCTGTCCTAAAGAGTGATTTTTCAGCTGATGGGACATTTTTTGCAAAACCGACACTCATGATACTACTACGCACCACATTTCACGTGGTATGATTCCACGCTCATGATAATACTATGCACCACATTTCATGTGGTAGGATTCCATACATAATGTGTTGAAAACATGAACCAAGACATTAAAATATTAGACAGGGTAACATTTCTTAAATTAAATGTTGTCTTATAATTCTAAAAGATAGTAACATGGACTTAACACTCAGAAACATGCACACGTGTGAAAGCTGGCATTCATGTTTACAACCAAAATGCAATGAAACAGGATTTGATCCTTGTTAAAATTTGTCTAATCTGTCCGTTGTTGATCTTATATTTTAGAATGGCATCCATCAACATATCAGAGCAACTAAGAATCTCCCATTCTGCATTGCTGCCTAAACTTTTAACCATGGTTGAAAAAGTTCCAAGGGCAAACAGGTGTGGTTCTTGGTACAGCTACTTTACATCATTTTCCACTCCAGTTCAGTTCCCCTGGGATGCCTTTTTTGACAAACAGAATAATTTTCTGTGCCTGTGTGAGTTTTAATTAGGGCATCTGATTTCCTGCCACTTCTTAAAGTCTGGGCATGGTGGTCCGTGACAATGCTCCAAACTGCTTGTACTCATAGGTGAGTGTGTGAGAGTAGGCATTAGCCTCATGCCTGTTGTTTGCCAGGATAGGCTCCCATCCCTTGTTAACCATGAAATAGGAAAAATGTTAAAATGAATGAATGAATGAAAAAAATGTTAATTTAAAACTATGCATGAAAATTATTACCATCTAATGTGTTTTTGAATATGACAAGATGTGATACCACAAAATCAGCAGTTCTTTGTATTAGTCTGTTTACTATTTGACTGAACTTTGATCCTAAAGTTAATTCAAAGTTTTCAGTCTCTGATATGTATTTTATTTTTCAGACCATGGATGGCATAGATTTTCTGAACAGAGGCCAGAGAGAATTTTTTTTCCTGCAGTATGAAACCACTGCTATACAGTTCCTAAGTCTGGTAATTAAGGGCACAACATTTCCCAGGATATTTAATTTCAGCCAAGTTAATGGGACTGAAATCTGATTAAATGTGTTTAAGAAATGTAAAATGATGCCACTGACTGTTAAATTAATGTGAAAGCTTCATTAACTAATATGAAGAGAATTTCTGTAGACACAGAATCTCCTTGTATTAAATTCAGGCTGATGTACGGCTTGAGCTTCGAAGCATGTTAGACTGACAAACTTTCAGTAACAGAAGGATCAAGAAAAAACAGCGAATGGCCTATAATTATTTGCTGCATTATTACCTACTGATTTGTGAATAGGTGTAGTGTTCATCCCTAACATGATGAAATGATTTTTGATGAAATGCTTCTTGAAATTACGTAATTAAATCAGCTAGGTAAAAAAGCTCAGATGTTCCCTTGAGAAATTTACCTTGCCATGGACACTACCTAACCTAGGTGACTCGGGAAAGGTTAGTTATTCAACACAGGTACTAACTCCGCGGAACGCCAGTACACTTAATTCATTCAGAGGTCAAGCCTTTGTTAATTTCTTCTTCCACCAAATAGCTCCTGGTCACTTTTTTTTCTACAATGCAATCTTCCTCACAATTACTATGGCTGCTGTTTACGGTTTGATTTTCGTTACACTGAAACATCTACATAAGGGAGTGAACTGTTCTATCCAGGTGATGGTGCAGCAGTTACTACAGATACAGGAGTTTAAGTATCTTGGGATCTTGTTCACATGTGAGGGCAAAGGGGATCCCAATGTTTGACCAGTGAATTGGCGCAATGGTGGTATTACGGGAAGTGTTGTACTAGATTGTGGTCGGGAAATGAGAGATCACAGACAAGATGAATGTGTCTGTTTACTGATCAAACTATGTCTCCATCCCCAGCTATATTCATTCCTGCTTGTGATGTTCTCCCTGTCTACCCCATGAGTTATGGGTAGTTAAGGAAAGAATGACATCAGGGACACAGGCAAAAGAAATGAAGTACTTTTGCAAGACAGCTGGGCTCTCTCAATTGTTGTTGTTTGTCTTTCGGCTTTAGGGGTCGCTACAGTGGAACTCCGGTCCGCTAATGATTGCCAGTCGTTTTTTTTTTGTTTTTTTTTATGGTGCCGAGTTGCCAGCTCAACCCCCAACCTTCAACGAAGGCACGCCCATTCACGCATGTCTTTTGGAACGCCACTCGGCCGCGGGGAGGACATGCAGACTCCACACAGAAGGCACTCCCCGCACACCAGCCAAGAATCGAACGGGAGAACCTCTTGCTGTGAGGCAACAACGCTACCACTGCACCACCATGGCAGATATAGCTGGGCTCTCTAAATAAGTTCCATAACAGCTGGGCTCTCTCAATAAGTTCCATAATGTAGCAAACAGCTTGGCAATCCAGAATAAATTAGTTCCATAATGTAGCGAACAGTTTGGCAATCCAGAATAAATTCAAGGTCATCAGAGGGCATCTGAGGTACTTTGGGTACCGAATAGGATGAACGAGTAATTGTTCTGTGGGACATACATTAGGCACAACCCATCGGCAAGGGGTCCTCAGGCAGACACAGGACATAATGGAGAACATATACCTCTTAGTTACCTGGGAAAACGTAGGGCTCCCAGAGGATGAGACAAGAAAATGTTGTTTGTCCTGCAGTGTGTGTCTGTGTGTCTGTGTGTGTGTGTGTGTGTGTGTGTGTGTGTGTGTGTGTGTGTGTGTGTGTGTGTGTGTGTGTGTGTGTGTGTGCACGTGTGCGTGCACATCTTCAAGGGAAATGCATTTACTGTTGTGAAAAGGGATGGCTAAAAACACTGCTAACAGTTTTACATTTCTGGCCATCTGCAAGTTATATTTTTTAATAAACACCTGAGAACAGAAAGAATCCCACATAGAACTGTCCTCATTCATGATCTTGTTTTTGGCTCTGGGATGGGATCAGCATTACCACTGATACCACCTGTTTCTGAGCAACTATCAGTGTTTGCACTGCACAGTAACTGTCCAAGGACTAGCTAGCCATGACCTGTTACTATGCAGCAGGTATAACATGTGTTTATCTTTAAGAGATTTTGTGTCTCTGTAATCTATAAGAGTAACCGAATGTACATCATAGGATCATAGGAGGTTACTAGGCTAATGGCACTAGGGCATTTGCAAGCCTATTCAAGTATAACTCCTGTTCTGAAGAATATCACGGTATTAAGCAGAGCTAAGTCAGCAACTACTGGCTCTATCCAAGAGGGACACAGATGAAACTCCCAGAGTTAATTTGTGGTTTCCCATCCAATCATCCAAATTACGCTTACATAGGGTCAGCAACGGGCTCTGATTCACCTGAACTGTATGTTTGTTCCAGAGGACAGGTAACCTCTGTGAGACGTATCAGTCTCTCCAGCGAGTCCTGTTGATGTCACATACTAGGCTGAGTTCCCTAGAGCGAGTGCATCTTACACCATTTGATTTATGAATGCACAGTATTTCCATTAGAGCAGGATCAGTGATTGCTTTATATGAAAGGTACATGTTGTCTTTGAGTAGTCTGTAAGACATAGAGTATAGTGACAGCGATTTTAGTCTGTCAACATATGACATATGCTGAAGACCCTGGATTTTCTTTGTAAGAAAACTTTGAGGTCCTTTCAGTTGCTGCAGGTACCTAGTAAGGTACATACCAAAGGTAGCACTGTACTCTATTATTGGCCTGAATAGTGAGGAGTGCAGGGGGTTATAAAGTACAGTTGTGTACCTACCATAAATGTAGATGTTCGAGTGTATTCACTGTTGCAGTCATTACACTTGGGTTATCCTGCTGGCAGGATACCCGCAGTCGGCCTGAATTCCAAAGTCCTGGTTCGGCGTTGATTGCTGTCGCCTCTTCCCTGATGTCAGTGCACTAGGGGTATAAAAGAAGCAGCCGACACCATTTTCTTCAGTTTTTCTTGCCCCAGATGTCAGGTGCCCCCAAAAGGGTAGGCTGTAAATATTATGATCATAAAAAAACATTTAATTTAACCATCATCTACAAGCAAATACACCACATAGGTTGTATAGAATAGAGAGGTACAGATAGGTCCCAGCAAAGAAAAAAGAGGGATGGTGGGAGGGTAACCTGGACTGCAACAGTGAATACACTCGAACATCTACATTTATGGTAGGTACACAACTGTACTATGTTCATCGTGTTTCACTGTTGCAGTCATTACACTTGGGTTGAATCCCAAAGCTGAGGTTGGGTGGCTGGGCCTAAACAGAGTTTGGAGTGGCTATGAGGCCCTGCAGAACTGCAGTGGCAAAACATGCTCTGGATTTAGAGTAGAGAGTTAAATGGTAGTGCTTTGTAAAAGTGCGCACTGAAGTCCAGGTTGCAGCCTCCAAAATGTCCTTGGTTGGTACTCCTCTGAGGAAGGCTGCTGAAGTGGCTGCTGCTCTGGTTGAATGTGGCCTAATACTCTTGGGCAATGATTTGCCATGTTGTGAATAGCAGAAACGAATGCAGTGGCCTATCCATTTTGAAATAGTCTGCTTTGAAATGGCTTTTCCTTGTGAACCTGCAGCATATGCCACTAGGAATTGCTCAGTCTTTCTGAAAGCTTTAGTTTTGTCCAAGTAAAAGCGTAGCTATCTGTGTATGTCCAAAGAATGCAGAAGTCTCTCCCCCTTATTCTGTGGGTTTGGATAAAAGGTAGGCAAATGTATGGTTTGGTTAAGAGCCACACTGGACACTACCTTAAGCATAAATGTCGGGTTTGTCCTTAGAGAAACCCTGTCCTGATGGAAAATGATAAAAGGTTCCACAGCCATTAGTGCCTGTAACTCTGAGACTCTTCTTGCTGAAGTTATTGCTAGGAGAAGAGCGGTTTTCCATGACAAGTATTTTATCTCTGCTGTATTGGCTGGCTCAAAAGGAGGCTGTGTGAGTTTTTCCAAGACAAAATTGAGGTCCCATGCAGGTATTGGAGCTCTCCTTGGAGGTCTTATGTTTTTGGCCCCTCTGAGAAACTGTCTTAGCAGTGGATGGGAAAAAATAGGTGGGTCCATATTGTAATGAGCTGAAATGGCAGAGGCATGGATCTTAATTGATGAGAAGGACAGGCCTTTGTCCAGCATCTCAGTTAGGTATTGCAAAATCTGAGGTATATTTGGTACAAGCGAGTCAGTTCCCTGCACTTGGTTCCAAGCACAGAATCTCTTCCATTTTTCTGCATAAGATTTTCCGGTGCTGGGCCTCCTGGCCTCCAAAATAACATCCATAACTGTTTTAGAGAGAGGTGTGTTCTGAATGATTACATTGTCTGCCATGCAGCCAGATTTAGGGTTCTGAGTTGACTGTGCAGGATCTGATTGTTCTGTTGAGTCAGCAAATGAGGTATTAGAGGCAATGTCTAGGCTGGGCCTTGAGACAAGCTCTTTAGGATTGGGTACCAGTGCTGGCGTGGCCAGTCTGGGGCAATCAGTATCATTTTTGGCTTTTCTTGTCTGACCTTTAGGAGTACCTTGGGGAGGAGAGGCATAGGAGGGAAGGCATGTACTGTAAGGGCTTTCCAGCTGAATGAAAGGGTGTCCACTTTCCATGCTTGCTTGTGATAAGTCCGAGTGCAGAATCTCTGTAGCTGGCAGTTGTGGGGGGAGGTGAATAGATCTATCTCTGGGCATCCCCATTTCCCTGTTATCATGTTGAAGATGTGTGGATTTAGTTTCCACTTGTGAGGATCCATGAGGTTTCTGCTTAGTTCGTCTGCCAAAGTATTTGTCTTTCCTGGCAGGAATTGTGCTTGCAGATGTACTTGATAAGTCAATGCTGTGTTCCACAATGTCATGGCTTGTTTGCAGAGGGGGTAGGAATGTGTGCCCCCTTGCTTGTTTATGTACCACATGACTGTAGTATTGTCCGTCTTTATCAGCAGTTGTCCTGGATGTAGTAGGTCCTTGAAGGCTGTCAGGGCATTTTGTACAGCTAGCATCTCTTTTTGATTGATATGAATATGCATTTGGTTTGTGGGCCATGTGCCCTGAATACATTTTCCTGCCATGTGCGTCCCCCAGGCATAATCTGATGCATAAACTAATGCATCTGTTGTTAGTGTCTGCCTGGCAGTGGGTAAGGTGAATGGCTGTCCCTTGTTGTGGTGACAGGCCTGTGCCCACCATTGAAATTCATATTGCAGACAGGGAATGAGAGTAATTACTGTTTCCAGGCTGTGGCAATGTTGAGTCCAAACACTTTTTAGATACTATTGTAGTTTCCTCATATGCAGTCTTGCATATGGAATTAGTAGAATGCAGGATGCCATGTAGCCCACAGCCTGCAGAATTTTTCTTGCAGATATGTTTTTGAAGTAAGAAGTCAGTTGCCTTTGTTTGTTTGGCCTGAGATAAGCCATCTGGGCAGTTGTATTTAAGCTTGCACCCAAGAATATTATCTCTTGAGAGGGTACTAGTTTTGATTTCTTTTCGTTTACTGTGTATCCTAGGCAAATTAGTAATCTTTTTACAAACGCCAGATGCTGTAGTAGAATATCTTTGTCCTTTGCTTGAATAAGGCAGTCGTCCAAGTAGGGGTATATTTGAATTCCTCTGTCTGCAAAATGCAATTACTGGTGCCAGGCATTTTGTGAAGATCCTGGGTGCAGTAGATAAGCCAAAGGGCAGTGCAGAGAATTGGTAGTGCATTGAGCCAGCTATGAATCTGAGGTATCGTCTGCAAGATTGTCTGACTGGGACATGCAGGTATGCCTCTTTGAGGTCCAAAGTTACAAGCCAAGCCTTCTTGTCCAGCATGGACAGAAGCTGTTGTAGAGTCAATATTTTTAATTTAGGGACGTCCAGAAAAGTATTTAGAATAGACAGGCCCAGAATAGGTCTCCATGCTTTGTCCTTTCTTGGTACTAAGAAAAGTCTTGAGTAAAATCTTGTCCCTGCTCTTGTTGTGGGCACTGGCTGAATAGCCCCCATGTCCATGAGAAATGAAACTTGTTTTTGTGCCTCTTGCCATTGATTGCGTGGCAGGTCTGGCATACCTTTTGCCTTTGGAAGGGTGTGAAAGTGGAACCTGTAGCCCTGAGAGACTATATTTAAGACCTATTTGTCCTGGGTGATCTTGTGCCAGTTTTGTGGAAAAAGTGCTAGCTTTCCCCCTAAGGGTGCTGCCAAAAAATAAGTGCTTGGCATTGGCAAAGGGAAATCATTGAGACTGTTTTCTATAAGGCTGTGATTTGTCTTCTCTGCTTTTGGAGGTAGAAGCACCCCATTCTTTGGGCCTGTATGAGCCCTGGGGCTGTTGCCTGCCTCTAGGGTGTCTGAATCTGCCTCTTTGTGGTCTGTCTGACACTGGAAAGGACCAATTCTTAGAGGGCCAGTTCCTGCTAAATCTCGGTGGCTGTACCTGTAAGAAAAACTTTACTGTCTGCATAGATTTTGCCTTATCCTCCATTTTCTTCAACACCTCTTCTGCCTTAACACCAAACAAAGTATCATGCTGTAATGGAGCATCCAATAATTTTGCTTTAACATGATTAGGCAGATTCTGTTCCTTTAACCAAGCATGCCTTCTAATAACAGAACCTATAACAGTGGCCCTGCACGAGGCCTCCAGTGAATCATAGCCACATTGCAAAGTATGTTTTCCCTCTTGTTCAGCTGCATGCAATAAATCCTGAAAATCTTTGTTCTCAGAACATTCAGAATTTGTCAACATTTTTTGTTTTAACCAAAGACATTAAGTATTGCTGATATTTGAACATATGAAATTGACAATTTAAAGCCCTTACAGCCAAGGTAGCAGAAGTGTAAACTTTTTATCCCCCATCTGTCCAAAGCCATAGAATCTCTATCTGAGGGGACAGGGTTTTTAGCAAAATCAGCCTTGACCCCTTTGGGACCCTGTGATATAGTTTCTGGGTCAGCAGCAGGGTTTTTGTAAATAAATTTATGGGAGTCTGGAACCCTGTAGTATCTGTCCGGCTTAATAGGGGCAGGAGGTAAAGAGTCTGGAGACAGGCCGGACTCTGAAAAAACATCATCTACTATGTCTAGAACAGGGGGAATTGCAAGAGGTCTGTGTTGAGGAAGTAAAAGAAAGTCTCTAAGTCTTTTCTTAGAATTGGAATAATCTTGGCTCTCCCAGTGGAAATGCTCCCTCATGGTATGCAGGGTTTCCCCAAATGAATAGTCTTCAGGAGGAGAAGCTGAAGGAATAGAATCTTCAGCATCAGAATCCTCATAGGGAGGAACAGAATATCCCTGATCAGAAGAGGAATCAGAGGAAATGGAAACCTGATCAGAGGAATCATATTCAGTGTCTTGCCCAGGCCTCTTATTAGGAGGGGGATGGGAACCCCTGATCAAAATAATTAGGTCTTCGGCCATTTTGAGCATCTGTTTCTTAGGCATAGAAGTCTGTCCTGGAGAATGCTGTACTGGTTTCCTTGTCTTTAAAACTGTTTTAGACTTTGTCTTGGATGCTGAAGTAGGCTTTATATAAAGTTGCGTAGGTCTGAAGATACCCTCAGAAGCCAATGCCTGCTCAGTGGCTCTGGACCCATCTGACGGATTAATTTCCGAAGGGCCATTACCTTGAGTATTCAGAGGCCTAGCTGTCTCCATGTGGGAGTCGGAGTTGGCCTGTGGCTCTGAAGTAGTGGGAGTCAGGGGCTGCAAAAGCGCCTCACTGAGCACCGGCGAACTGGCGACTGGCCTAGAAGAGGCTTCGTCATCGGTTTTGGACCTCGGATGCTTGTCCTTGTCTTTATCCTTGCGTTTTTTATGAATTCCGGTCATCTGTTGTTCCGACGGCATTATATAGTTAAACCTTCTGCCAAAATAATGAAAAGCAAAATCATAGTGACGCTTAATAATGCGTTGGTTAAATCTAGCACAAAACCGACAACTAGCAATGTCGTGGTCAGGGCCTAGGCAAGGAATACAGTAAGAATGAAAATCCTTATGAGGTATTTGCTTCCTAGAAGAAATACAATTGTTAACTTTTTCTGACATCAGTCTGGAGCAAGAAAAAAGTTTCCCCAATGGGGTACTTAGCTTTATTGAAGACTTCGGATCTGAAATTTGATTTCGAAAATCTCAGGAGTCACCGACCGGCACTTGCGAACTGCTTTTGCTTCGGGCACCGCGTGGCAAGAAAAACTGAAGAAAATGGCACTGGCTGCATCTTTTATACCCCTGGCGCACTGACGTCAGGGAAGAGGTGACAGCAACCGACGCCAGACCAGGACTTTGGAATTCAGGCCGACTATGGGTAGCCTGCCAGCAGGATAACCCAAGTGTAATGACTGCAACGGTGAAACACAATGAACATCCTCTTTTGTTCTGAATGCAATGCCCTTACTTATGAAGTGGGCAACATAGAAAGCCTTTCTTACCACTGTGGAGACGTGATGGTCGACAGAAAGGCTGCTGTCAACCTGTGTGCCCAAATCTCTCACCATAGATTACATGCTTAGGGTGTTTTTTTATTAATGTGGTAATCTGCAGGGATGTCACCCTTGCCAAATTGGATGATAATGTATTTTTTTGCATTGAGTTTTAGCCCACGACTTATAGGTTCATAGGTTCATAGGTTCATACTATGGGGAACTATACCCATTTTCTGAATGCAATGGTGCTTTGGCACCAATTGTTTGTCTATGTAAGTCCCTCTTGTAGGATACTGACATTGTTTGGGGAATCGATGACTGCACCCAATTTGCAATCATCAGCAAACTTTGTCAGCCATGGGCCTTTTGTTTTAGCCTATACATCTGAGAAGTAGATTCCAAACAACTGGGACCCAGCACCAATCCCTGTTGAACACCACTGGTTATGGTTCTGCTGGTGGAGGTAGAGTCATCTATTTTAACTGTGTGCATAATATCGGTCAGGCAGTTTGCAATCCACCTGACAATATACAGGTTGATCTCCAACTGGCTGACTTTATCAATGATGACTGAGTTGTGGAATAGTGTTAATGGCCTTGGCTAGGTTCAAGTAGGCAGTATATATGGATGTGCCTTCATCCAGGGCTTTGGTGACTGTTTCAGAGAAGTCCACCAAGTTCAAGAGGCAGGATCTCCCTTTAACAAAGCCAAACTGGGTCAAGTTGAGTGTTTGGAGGTCTGCTATATCTTTGCTGATAAGGTCCATGATTATTCTTTCCATAGCCTTGCAGATTAGGCTGGTCAAGCTTATGGGTCTATATTTCCCAGGGGCAGTTGAAGCACCTCCTTTATGTAACGGGATGACAGCTGCTGTTTCCCATTCATCAGGTACAAAACCAGTGCTTAGACTGTGTTAAAAAGAGTACCCAGCAGTGCAGCTAGTTCCAGTTTTAATCCATTTAGAATGCAGCCTGGGATGTTATCAGGTCCCACAGAGGCTGTGTTTTTGTCTTTGCAGAGAGCATTTACAACCTGCTCCTTAGAGATACTATATGGAAGACAGGTGGTAAGGATGCTTTGAGGGATATGTGGCGGGGACAGGGGGGAAGAAGTTTTCACTGAACCTATCAGCTAGCAGGTTGGCTACTTATAAGGATTCAGTATATGTGGTGCCATTAACAACTAGTTCTGCACAGACCTGGGGTTTTCCTTTAAGGTTTCTGACCTAGTTAAAGAAGGCCTTATGGTTATCCTTATTGAAAGAGGCTAATTTGGATTCATGGTTAGCTTTAGAATGCCTTACGAGGTGTCTTGTTGGCTTGTTTAAGCCAAGGATGGAATGCTTCCAATTCAGAGACCATTCCTTCCTGCTCTTAGACAGCAAATTCTTTCTCATATTGTATAACCTGTTAATGGCAGATGTTCATCAGGCAGGCGTGTTCTTTCTTGAGGATCTTGTTTTGATCCTACCAGGTATGGCTGAGTCAATACATTTGTACAGATGCTTATATAAGGCATTGGTGTAAATCCCAGTTTAGGTGTCCATGCCATCAGTGAGGGTCGAGGCTATGAAGCTATTAATGCCATCATGTACTAGGTTGTAATTGGCTTTGGAGAAGTTTTTCAGTATGGTTGCTGCTAATGGGGTGGGTCAGATGTTATTGTTAATTTTAAAGAGACTGATTTATGATCAGACCTCACTAGGGAGCACAGAACACATGGGGTGGTGCAAGAATCACCCATGTTAGTGAGTAACAGATCCAGAATATTTGGGCCCCTTGTGGGGGTGTCAACCAACTGATCCAGGGCACTGGAGTTGATGAAGTCCAAGAACCTTTGGGCAAGTGTGTTAGTACATGTATAATTTACCCAATCTATGGATGTGTAATTAAAGTTATCCAAAACCAGGGTGTTTGGTGGTATCTTGAGTGATTCAAGTAGATCCAAGCATGCAGTGTGTGTATCCTGGTTCATGGAGGGGGTCCTACAACTGGTAATAACTTGGAGAGAGGCCTTACCTATAGTAAATTAGAATTGTCTTCTTTAACCAATATAGAGGTGTATTTATCTTTGATGAATACTGATACTCCACCTCCTTTTGTTCCCGCACTTTCAGTTTGTGGTCTGAATGTGTGGAAGGCATTATAACCTGGTATGGCTGGGGTGCTTTCCATGGCCTTAAACCAAGTCCCTGTGACTGCAGAGATGTCAGCCTCTTCTAAGGTGAGGGTTGCTTACAGTGAGTGCAGTTTTACGTTTAGACTCCTAGCATTTAGCAGCATAACCTTAAGGTTGCTTTTTGACGATATTTTTACGTCTGGAATTTTGTTGTTGTGACATTGCCTAAAAAAGGCACTATGGGGGAGGCAAGATCCTTAGCCAGTAAACAAATTCCCAGAGGTGAGAGATGAAGACCATCTCTGGCAAAGCAGAGTGGCCTATCTACCATGTCATCCCAGGTTCACAGGTACTGGATCCCCTTAGAATGACACCAGAAACTAAGCCAATTTTTGAAGTCAATCATTTTTTGTTTATATTGTGGTATATCTTAGGTGAAGGTAGTATGCTGCTCAAAACTAGGTGCATACCTGACTGAGACACATATTCAGAGAGCTCAGTCATGTCTCTCTTCATATAGTCCAGTTAGGTACATCTCAATTCATTCACACCAACATGAACTATGACGGAGTGATAATGGTACTTGTTGTGGAGAGACTTGAGTGTGTGTGTGATCTGGCAGATCCTGGTACCTGATAGACAGCTGACTGTAACCTTCTTGTCCAGCCTGGCGAGCGGGACACCTGTGTGTCTCACCATGGAGTCACCTATGACCAAAATAAATTGGTTTAGATGTGTTTTACCTAAGAGGCTTGTTTGGGGAGACACTTGTGCTTGTGGCTTTATGTGTATTGAGTGCTGCAGGTACTGTATTAGGTGCAGCATGTTTGTGTTTAGGAAGTCTCTAGTGTTTAGGTAAATTTCTGGTGAGTAATTCCGCATATGATGGATTATGTGTTGAGAGTGTGGTTTGTGCAGAAGGTGTAGTATGTGGGCTGACGACCTGTTCAGTGTCACTGTTCTGTGAAAGACAGAGCAAGGACTCCAAACTCTTAGTGTATATGCATCTCACACAAATTGAGCGTGAGTGGTTTAGGAGTACTGGGTTGTCAGTGTAAATGAGGCAAATGTGATATTGCCTCAGAACACCCATGTTGATCAGGCTGGCAGGAGAAATAGTGGAGAACTGACCATCCATAATACTAGGTGTACACTTGCTTACTTTAATGAGGAAGGATGTGGTTTAATTGGGAGCTTAATGCTGGGTCTAAATTATTAGGGCTCTCAAGGGGTACGAGACTATTAGGGACTAGGATATTTCAGTTAAACTGGCAAATATTGCAGAAAGCCCAGCTGAGGTGCTCTCCAAGCACCTAAGTGCAATTTAAGGTACTCCTCAGTTGGAGCATGGCAGCTTCCAAAGGGAAAATAAAATTACTTCAGCTTTTGCGTCTATAACAGCAAAGAGATAACTTGGACAGCTCAGATGAAGATAATAGAGCAGTGGTTTGTAGCCAAACTCTGTGGAGCTGTGTTATAACAGGCACAAACCCACACAAAAGCAGGGCTTATGTAGCAATTGTGAGAACCCTTTTTTAAAACAAGTTAATCAATTTTCAAACAAGCCGGCCAATGGAAATACTCAATGTTTGTTTGTGTCTTTCGGCTTTTCCCGGTTAGGGGTCACCACAGCGGAACTCCGGTCTGCTAATGATTGGTAGTTGAGTTTTACGTGCCGAGTTACCAGCCCTGATGCACAACCTTCAATGAAGGTATGCCCATTCATGCATGTCTCCATGCAGAAGACGCTCTAGCTGAGAATCGAACTGGACAGCGTCTTACTGTGAGGCGACAACGCTACAGCAGCACCACCACCACAGGTTAATTGAACCTTATTCCAACAATCTCCAATTCAGATGGGTCATTTGCTACACTCTTCTGTCACAAGGGTGCAGGGGGCCCTCTTAATGTAAGATGGGTGGTTTTAGTGCTCAGATAATGCCAAACAGTCTAAATTCAGTCAATCTGAATCTAGCCTATGCTATGGATGGCTGATATCTTATTTGTTGAGTGATCTGAAAATTAATGGTAATGAAGCATTCTATACCTGCATAATTATTATAAATAAATATCTGATGTTGCATGTTTTTCAGAAGTAACCAAAAAAAGTTTCAGCTTTAATTTAAGAAACAGTGCAATAGCAGCCACTCCAGGGTAATGTCTAAGAACTCAAAAGTGTGAATACAGAAATCCAGTTTTATTTATTTATTTCAGCTTGTCAACATGATAAGTCAGCTGGTGAACAGACCCTTTTCAGTGATGTCCCGGGCACCGTAGTGCAAGATACAAACAAAAAAACAATATACAAAGACTAAAGAATACACAGAGTTGTACTTCCTTAAACTCTAAAAAACAGTTTTAAAACAAAAGGTTCACATGCACCAGACAAACATACTGTGTGTGTGTGTGTGTGTGTGTGTGTGTGTGTGTGTGTGTGTGTGTGTGTGTGTGTGTGTGTGTATTGGTAGTAGTATGTAGAAGAGGGTAAATGTTACGGAAAGGGAAACAGATATCCAGAAAAAGATTGATACAAACAGCTGAACTGATAACTGCAAATATAAATCAGACAAGAATATACTGCACAGAAAGACTCCAAATGGATGGAAATATGTTCTGTTTAGACAAATGAGACTCACTATTTGAAGTTCATAGTCAAGCAGTCGTGCTCTTTCAGGAACTAGTGTGCTACACATAAAATCAACAGTGGGACTTTGCTACTGGTGATGCTGTTTGAACTCATTAGTGCTGATCAGCAGAAATCCCTTTTGCTCTGCACCAGTGGGCTTCTGTGACCTTTTTTTTTTTTGGCAGTGAACTGCATAATTTACCAATCTCTCCTATAGGTAAATTACAGCTAAATCATTACAATTTTAAAACACTGATACTGACACAGGGAGCTCATACGCTATAAGAAAACCCAAAAGGTAAGTACAGTACCTTATCTCCTTGATAATCTTCTGGAAGGCGCCAGTAATATGGTTCCTGACCCAAACGTCCAAACTGGTTATATGACAGCTCGGGCCCTTCATATGTCATTTCCACATTAAATCCAGTGGTGATCTGACTGCTCCTCTGGCGGTTCACAAGTGCAAAGTTCTGGAAGTTTCCAGGTGAGAACTGACTGACAATCTGAAAGTTATAACAGCAAAATGTTAAGAAATACAAACAAAATCATTAGAGCTTTACTTTAACTACTCATAATACCTTAACAGAAACATGCTAAGAAAGAATTTACTCGAACCACAGCCGGATTTTGGACAAATGGGGCCAGATGCAGAGTAATAAATCAGCACCCCCTTATCCATTCTAGAGTGCCATTGTTTTGCTAACTCTTCCCAGTTACCATAAATCCTGTTCAAACCTGTTGGTGTGCATGCTATTTTCTTCTTGACTTCTACAATGATTACAAATATTTGGATTTAATTTAATTTTTTTCAAATTTTATACCATAAATACTCAGAGCCATTTGCTAAAAAAATACCGTCTCACAATGCAAACAGGCTTAGCATGAGCAACAGTAAGTACAACTGCCCTTGAAACTCACATTAATTGAAACTGCATTGAAACCACATTTACAGAAAATGCATCTGGCCAATAGTGGAGTAAATGTACATTTGGGTGGTTTTCAAACCATGGGACCCTGCGCACATTTTTAGGATCAAATATATCATTGTATGTGTTTTTTGATTCACATTCCTGATTGTATTAAATTATATTCCTTGTTTAATACATCACCACTTGTTAGAGTGTGTTTTAAATTTGTAGTTTTGAACATTTTTCCAGTAAGCAGTGAAATGAAATACATAAAACTATAATGACAAAACTCACCATTTCAGAATGTTTCCACCATAAAAGGCCTTTCGAAGTGCTGCCATTACAATCCACCAGTATCAGTCAATATGCACAATCTGTGCAGACGTAAAAGTCATCTGAATAATTTCATACTAAAGAGATCTATAACTAATGAAGAGGGTGCTGCTGGAAAACAAAGTACAGTTTTGTACCTACCATAAATGTAGCTGTTCGAGTGTATGCACTGCTGCAGTCATTACACTTGGGTTATCCTGCCGTCAGGCGATCCTGCAGTTGGCCCGAGTTCCAAAGTCTTGGTCCGGCATCAGTTGCTGTCGCTTCTTCCCTGGCGTCAGTGCGCCAGGGGTATAAGAGATGCAGCTGATGCCATTTTCTTCAGTTTTTCTTGCCCCAGATGTCAGGTGCCCCCAAAAAGGTAAGCAATGTAAACTGCTAATAAAACATACATAAGAAAAGCAATCAAAAACTTTCAGTTACCAGCAAATACTCCCCATACGTAGCAAAGGGTAGAAGGCTTGGGTAAGTACCAGCAAGTAAGAGGGGAAGGAGTGAGGGTAACCTAGACTGCAGCAGTGTATACACTCGAACATCTACATTTATGGTAGGTACAAAACTGTACTGTGTTCATCGTGTTACACTGCTGCAGTCATTACACTTGGATAGAATCTCAAAGCTGAGGTAGGGTGGCTGGTTCTATAAGGCATTAGGGGTGGCTATAAGGCCCTGCAGTACTGCAGTGGCAAAGCCAGCTCTGGATTTAGAGTAAAAAGGCAGATGGTAATGCTTGGTGAAGGTATGTACAGAACTCCAAGTTGCTGCTTCCAAAATGTCCTTGGTAGGTACTCCTCTGAGGTAGGCAGTTGAAGTGGCTGTTGCCCTGGTGGAATGAGTCCTAATGCTGTTAGGTCCAGTTTTTCCATGGTGTGTATAGCAGAAACGTATACAATGCCCTATCCATTTTGAAATGGTCTGTTTTGAAATGGCTTTTCCCTGTGTTCCTGCAGCGTATGCTACAAACAATTGCTCAGTTTTCCTGAAAGCTTTCGTTTTGTCCAAGTAGAAGCGTAACTGCCTGTGTATGTCCAAGGAATGCAGTAGTCTCTCCCCTTTATTCTGTAGATTTGGATAAAAAGTTGGCAAGTGAATAGTTTGGTTTAGAGCCACACTTGATACCACCTTTGGCATAAAAGTAGTGTTTGTTCTTAAAGACACCCTGTCTTGGTGGAAAATGATGAAAGGTTCCACTGCCATTAGTGCCTGTAATTCTGAAACTCTTTATGCTGAGGTTATTGCCAGGAGCACAGCAGTTTTCCAAGAAACATATTTTAAGTCTGCTGAGTTAGCTGGCTCAAAAGGAGGTAAAGTTAATTTTTCCAAGACGAAGTTGAGGTCCCAAGTTGGAGTTGGTGCTCTACGGGGTGGTCTTATGTTTTTAGCCCCTCTGAGGTACTGTTTTAGCAAAGGATTAGAAAAAAATTGGTGGATCTGTGTTGTAATGAGCAGAAATGGCAGAGGCATGGATCTTAATGGATGAAGAGGAGAGGCCTTTGTCCAGCATCTCAGTCAAGTATTGTAGTATCTGAGGAATATTTGGGACAAGAGGGTCAAGGCTGTGAGCCTGGTTCCAGGCACAGAATCTCTTCCATTTATCCGAATAGGCTTTCCTGGTGCTAGGCCTTCTGGCTTCCAGAATGACATCCATAACAGCTTTGGAGAGAGGCATTGTTTGATTGACTAAGGAATCTGCCATGCAGCCAAGTTTAAAGTCTTGAGCTGGCCGTGAAGTATCTGATTGTTTTGCTGAGTCAGAAGTTGTGGGATTTGAGGCAAAATCCATGGTGGAGCTTGTGCTAAGTTCTTTAAGATTGGGTACCAGTGCTGGCGTGGCCAGTCTGGGGCAATCAGGATCATCTTTTGCTTTTCTTGCCTGGCTTTTATGAGTACCTTTGGAATGACAGGTAGTGGTGGGAAAGCATATACTTGTAGGTTTTTCCAGCTGAATGAGAGGGCATCCGCTTTCCATGCTTGTGGGTGGTAAGTCCTTGTGCAGAATTTCTGTAGCTGGCAATTCATTGGGGATGCGAACAGATCTATGTCCAGGCACCACCATTTTTGTGTTATCATCCTGAACATTTGTGGATGTAATTTCTCTCCTGGCAGGAATTGTGCTTGCAGATGAACTTGATAGGTTATAGCTGTGTTCCACAAGGTCATGGCTTGTCTGCAGAGGGGATATGAATTAGTGCCCCCTTGCTTGTTTATGTACCGCATAACTGTGGTGTTGTCTGTCTTTAGTAGTAGTTGTCCTGGATGCAGAAGGTCCTTGAAAGCTATAAGGGCATTTTGTACAGCTAGCATCTCTTTTTGATTGATGAGAAGATGCCTTTGTTCTGCGGTCCACTTGCCCTGAATACATTTTCCTGCCATGTGTGCTCCCCAGACGGAATCCGAAGCATCTGTTGTCAGTGTTTGCCTGGCTGTGGGTTGAGTGAAAGGCTGTCCCTTGTTGAGGTGACAGGCTTGAGCCCACCATCGAAACTCCTGTTGAAGGCAAGGAATAAGTGGTATTACTGTTTCCAAACTGTGACAGTGTTGAGACCAGACACTCTTTAGGTAACATTGTAGTTTCCTCATATGCAGTTTGGCATATGGAATTAGTAGTATGCAAGATGCCATGTAGCCCAAGGCCTGCAGAATTTTTCTTGCAGGGAGTTGGGTTTTTGTTGCCATCAATTGGAAATATTGAGTCAGTTGTCCTTACTTGTCTGGCATGAGATAAGCCATCTGGGCTTTTGTATTTTAGCTGGCACCCAGGAATATTATCTCTTGTGAGGGCACTAGTTTTGATTTATTTTCATTTACTGTGTACCCTAGGCAAATTAGCAATCTTTTTACAAACTCCAGATGCTTTAGAAGAATGTCTTTGCTCTCTGCTTGAATAAGGCAGGCGTCCAAGTATGGGTAAATTTTAATTCCTTTTTGTCTGCAAAATGCAATTACTGGTGCTAGGCACTTTGTAAAGACCCTGGGTGCAGTAGATAAGCCAAAGGGCAGTGCAGAGAATTGATAGTGCATTGACCCTGCTAAGAATCTGAGGTATCTTCTGCAATTTTGTCTGATAGGGACATGCAGGTATGCCTCCTTGAGGTCCAAAGTTACGAGCCAAGCTTTCTTGCCCAGCATGGGAAGAAGCTGCTGTAGTGTCAACATTTTGAATTTTGGAACATCCAGGTAACTATTTAGAGAAGAAAGATCCAGAATGGGCCTCCAGGTGTTGTCCTTTCTAGGAACCAGAAAGAGTCTTGAGTAAAATCCTTGTCCTTGCTCCTGTGTTGGTACCTTTTGAATAGCTCTCATGTCCATGAGTGCTGTAATTTGTCTTTGAGTCTCTGCCCATTGATTTGGTGGCAGATTTGGCATTCCTTTTAACCTTGGCAGAGTGTGGAAGTGCAACCTGTAACCTTGAGACACAATATTGAGAACCCATTTGTCTTTGGTGATCATATGCCAATTGTGACTGAAAAATGCCAGTTTTCCCCCCAAGGGGGCTGCCAAGAGAGAGATGTGTGGCAGCTGTAGTGGGAAGTCATTGAGGCTGTTTTTTATAAGGTTGAGGCCTGTCTTCCCCTTCTTTCTGGGTTGAAGTACCCCATTGTCGAGGCCTGTAAGTACCTTGTGGTTGACCTCTACCTCTTGGACGCCTGTATCTGCCCCTTTGAGGTCTGTCTGAAACTAGAAAGGACCAATTCTTTGTTGGCCAATTTCTGCTAAATCGAGGAGGCTGAACCTGTAAGAAATCCTTCACCGTTTGCATAGATTTTGCTTTATCCCCCATTTTCTTTAATACCTCTTCTGCCTTAACTCCAAATAAAACATCCTGCTCCAAAGGTGCATCCAATAATTTTGCTTTAACATGATCTGGTAAAGTCTGCTCTTTTAACCAAGCATGTCTTCTAATGACAGAGCCTGTAACTGCTGCTCTACAGGAGGCCTCTAATGAATCAAAACCACATTGCAAAGTATGTTTTCCCACTTGTTCAGCTGCATGCAATACATCCTGCATTCCTTATAATTAGGAAGATCTGAATTTGGAATCATTTTTTGTTTCAACTGAGACATCAAATATTGTTGATATTTAAGCATGTGAAACTGGCAATTTAAGGCTCTCATTGCTAAAGTTGCAGCTGTATATACTTTCTTCCCCCATCTGCCTACTGCTCTGGAATCTCTGTCAGAGGGGACTGGATTTTTTGCTGAAGAGGCCTTTACCCCTTTGGGACCCTGGGAAATAGTTTCAGGATCAGCAACAGGGCTTTTATAAAGGAATTTGTGAGAGTCAGGGACTCTGTAGTATCTGTCTGGCTTAACTGGAGCAGGAGGTAAAGAATCAGGATTTAAGCTGGATTCAGAATACACATCATCCACAATATCTAACACTGGTGGAATAGCAAGGGGTCTGTGTTGAGGTAATAAAAGAAAATCTCTGAGCCTCTTCTTGGATTCTGAATAATCCTGGCCTTCCCAATGGAAATGCTCCCGCATGGTATGTAGGGTTTCCCCAAAGGAGTAGTCCTCTGGTGGAGAGGCTGAAGGAATTGATTCCTCAGCATCAGAATCCTCATAAGGGGGTAAAGAGTAACCTAGGTCTGAGGATGAATCTGAGGAGATGGACACCTGGTCGGATGAGTCATAGTCTGCATCCTGTCTAGGCCTTTTATCAGGAGAAGGGTGGTACCCCCTGATCAGAGTAATTAAGTCTTCGGCCATCTTTAGCATCTGTTCCTTAGACATGGAGGCCTGTCCTGGGGAATGCTGAAGTTGTTTCTTTGTTTTAGATTTAGCAGAAGATTTAATGGTTACCTGAGTAGGCCTGAAAACACCCTCTGAAGTTGCGGGTTGTTCAGCTACTCCGGAGCCCTCTGAAGGGTTAGTCTCAGTAGGCCGTAAGTCTGGTGCTTCCGAAGGCCCAGCCATCTCCACATGGGAGTCAGAGGCGGCCTGTGGTTCCAAAGAAGCGGTCGTCAGGGGCTGCGAAGGCGCCTCACTGAAAACCGGAGAACCGGCGACTGGCCTAGAAGAGGCTTCATCGTCAGTTTTGGACCTCGGATGCCTGTCTTTGTCTTTGCCTTGTTTCTGTGACCCAGTCGTCGGATGTTCTGACGGCATGGTGTAGTTGAATTTTCTGCCAAAATAATGTCGGGCAAAATCAAACCGACGTTTAATAGTGCGCTTGTTAAACCTAGCACAAAACCGACAGCCTGTGATGTCGTGGTCTGGGCCTAGGCTTGGGATACAATAGGAATGGAAATCCTTATGAGGTATTTGCTTCCCACAAGAAATACAATTATTAACTTTTACTGACATCGGTCTGAGGCAAGAAAAAGTTTCCCCAACGGGGTACTTAGCTTTGTAGAAGACTTCGGTTCTGGATTCGGAATGAAAATCTCAAGAGTCGGCCGACTGGCACTTGCGAACTGCTTTTGCTTCGGGCACCGCGCGGCAAGAAAGACTGAAGAAAATAGCGTCGGCTACATCTTATATACCCCTGGCACGCTGACGTCAGGGAAGAAGCAACAGCAACTGACGCCGGACCAAGACTTTGGAACTCGGGCCGACTGCGGGACTGCCTGACGGCAGGATAACCCAAGTGTAATGACTGCAGCAGTGTAACACAATGAACATCGTTGCATTTCAGTGTGTCATCCACAAATTTGGTGTCTGCTGTCTTTGAAGAATAAATTGCCTAGGTTACATTAAAAAAAAAAAAATTGCTACTTATCAGCAATCTATCTTCCAGGTGCGTTAAGAGAACCCACTGCCTTCTGCACCAAAAGCAAGTATGCCACCTGTTACACTACTGACAATGAACGATACAACTAGGAAACTCTGTGACTGACATTAACGACTTTAATCGTCAGTTACACAAACAAATGAATAACATTAAAGGAGACCTGACAATTGATGTGGAGGTTTAAGGCACTTGTTTGCCAACAATTAAGATCATGGTTTGAATATGAACAAAGTCACTTAACTAGACAATGTCCCATAGGGGAATTGCACACAAACACACACACATATTCACACGCACTCTTTCATGTGCTAAGGGGTTGAGAGGCATTCAAAACACGCTCACTGGAATGACTCTGATCAAGCTTTGCTGCTCTGTATCTCCCTGTTGCTTTAAATCCAACTGGGCTTTGCTGCTCTGTATCTTCCTATTACAACAAATCCATTACCATACAGATGTAATACTTAAATCTCCGACAGTTTCTACTGGGGCTTGTGTCAAGGAACTCCTCTGAGGTTTCTAGGCTTACTGTGTGACACACGTCTGCAAGGTCCTAATACTAGTGCTGTGTGAGTAAGTGACAAGTGACAGAATTCCTGCAAGGTCCTACTGCTAGTGCTGTGTGAGTAAAAAGTGATTGAAGTTTCCTGCAAGGTTTAATTTTTTTTTACTTATGGGAGATGTTAGTGAAGCTGCGCCTGCCCAACCAACACAGGCCGTAGGCAACTGCCTAGGTCATCTAGAGCTGGCTCCGGCTCTGACTTGAACTACCCTTTTTAATATGTAACACTGATATAAAGTGTCTAATTTTCTTCATCCCCCAATCTGCAATGGTCTCTAGAACTTCTCCATTCTCCTGTCCTGACTGCAGTACCAGAAGCAGAATGTCATTAAAAGAAAAAAAAAAACTTGTGAGTAACTACTTTTCAAGTAAAGCAGGGCATGTGAGGGTACCTTTGAGAAACATACAGAATGTCTTTTATCTGACTATTCTCGAACAGCTGGTAAGCATGTCAAGGCAGCATTTCTACAAAATGTACCACGCTGTCTCTGCCAAGGCTTTAACACAAGCATGATTTATTCCTTTTATTCCTACATAGCACAGAAATAACACAGAAGCAAATCATTAGAAGACCAATGACACATCTGCATTTCAAGGAATGCATACTGATGAAAACACTACATAAAAATAGCCAGTAGTTCTGAAGGCCCAGTTTCAAAGTGAAATGTATGCATTCTACAGCAAAACCCCATGGATAACAGGGAAGTACAGTTACCTGTTATGAACATGGGAGGTTATTTTGAGAGTTAAGATGAGGGAAGTTGAATCGGTCATCACAATGGAGAATCAGAACAACAGAGTCACCGAATGAAATTACTACTAGATGGGTAACAAACCCTGGGGTGCACATCTATTCAGCAGCCCTTCACAGTGGACTCATATACACACACACACACACACACACACACACACACACACACACACACACACACACACACACACACACACACACACACACACACACACACACACACACACACACACACACACACACACACAAGCTTACTTTAATCCAGCAGTCTTATAATCGCATGTACACCTTTCTTCTGCCAATCTCTTATAAACAAGTGTGCACACGCACCTGGTTTACAATAAGCTTCATCCTTACTAATGGACAAGCTGTGAAGCATGTAAGCTGACACTTAGGTTCATAGTTAGGTTCATAGGCAGGTACCAGGCTATTGGCCCTAGGGTCTATATAAGCCTAGCCAAGAAGGTACCCTGGCTTTCGCCACCCAAGAAAATTATTTTCCTGTGCCCCTATCTAGCAGTGCCACAGAAGTGATCTCTGGCATTTTTAAAGCCAGTGTCACCTGTGGGCATTGAATTAAGTATTTAACTACCATATCTGCATTCAGAATGATGTATAATTGTTCTGTCCAAGACATATATTGAACATGTAATAGAAATGCTCAATCCTTTGAAACTCATCTCTGGCACCGCTGTAAAAAACAAGGTGTTGTGTCCTAACTTATCCCTTCGGATGATCTGCAAAGATTAGGATTTTTATAGTCTCCCCCCTGCTGACCAGAGTGAAACGATTGTAGCTTTTTGGCAATTGTTTTTATATCTTTGTCCTCTAATACAGCGTACTATTAATTATGCTAACACATAATGAACTTATTCTAAACATGAATAATTTTAAAGGGGGGTAATAATATTAACTGTGACAGGGAATCCAATAGTGGCAGAAGAGGAAGGGAAAGACAAAAATGGTAGATTTGTAGCAATAAGGGGCTTATCGGCAGGGAAGGAAGATGCCAGTGGCAGGCATTTACATTCTACCTGAAACAACTTTTAAGGAATTTAAGAAAACTGTGAGAGAGGGAATTAGCTTTCAGCAGGGAATTTTATTCATGAGTGGGAACTGGAACCTGATCTGCAATGGTGAGGAAGTACAGGGGGACCTAGAAGGGAAAATATAACAAAACTGGACTGATTTCTGAAGAAATACATGAGAATGTCTGGTATGGAAGTATGAATTCAGTACCAGAAACAGACAAAATGTATATATTACTTCCCAAGGTAGAATAACTGTGTTAGACTGGATATGAATGATATTTCACAGCAGCATGGGCATTTAATTGTGAATTTTGAAACACGTCCAATAACTAATGCTGATCATGCACCAAAACACCAGGATAAGGATGCAAGGTAATTAAGTAAAAATGAGACACTGGGGCTTTAACTATCTGTTAACAAAAGAAGAGTTTAAATAATGGGTAATGGAAATGGTTAAAGAGTTATTAGGGAATATACAAATGCCTTCAGAAAGGACAGCTGTGGAGTGGGATAAAATGAAAATGGAATTTAAAAATGTGGTAAAAATGAGAGAGTGAGATATGGGAAAGAAATACTAGAAAACATTTAGAGCGGTTATCAAAGGTCAAAGAAAAGTAGATGAAGGGGAATCTTACAGAACAAGAAGAGAAGCAGTCGAGTGCTAAATCGAAAATAATGGAGTGTTTGGACAATATGCATATGTTTAGAAAGGTTACTGACAAGCAAGTATTTGGTGGGAGGGTGGCCTAATGGTTAAGGTGTTTGCCTTACAAGCACAGGGTGCAGGGTTTGAGTCTCACAAGGGATAATTGGCTAGGCTTAAAATGGCTCGCAAGGGTAGTTAGCTTAGTACTAATCTATGAACCTATGAACTTATGGATAACACCTCCGGTACACAAAAACTATTAGCACAACAACTTAGGTAACAGAAAACAGAAAAAGGTTTTGCCAAAAGTAGGGAGCTCGTGACAGGAAAAGTAACCAGATACTCTGTAGATGTATTAAGATATTTTGGAAATTAATCAATATAAAGCAGAGGAATAGATAAATGAAGAAAAGGCCCAAAAGGAAATATTTATGGAAGACTTAACTATGTCAAGGTTAGAGGAAAATAAGGCTTAATAATTAATAGCTAAGACTGGAGGGGATGAGAATAAAAAATGGTGATGTACAATCAGTCAACAGGGAATTCTACAGAAACAGATGGCATTTCTGTGGAAATCAAGAAATTGTGAGGGAAGAAAGTGATGAATATTCGGATGGTTTTGTTTAACAACATTTTAAAAGGAGGGACAGTACCAGCATCTTGGAAGAAAGCTGAGGTGGCTGTACTTCCCAAAGAGGGTAAAGACCCTTCAGACCTAGCTTCACATAGACAAATTTCAATTTTGATCTGTGATTATAAAGTGTTTATGTCTATACTAGCTAAGAGAATGACCAAGGTATTGTCAAAACTGATAGATATGGATCAATGTGGTTTTGTGAAGAGAAGGCAAACATTTGAAAACCTTGGTGTAATGGTTAAGATGTTTACCTCAGAAACACAAGGTACAGGATTTCGTTCTCACAAAAGGGAAACTGGTTAGGTTTGCAATGGCCCACAAGGTCAGGTAGGACAGTACTTGACCATGAACTGTGAGCAACGATGATCTAGAGGGAAGCAGAATACAAGAAGATGTCGCTGCTGTTGGTGGGTCTTGATGCAGAAAAGGCTTATCAACAGGAACACACAAAATGAACTAATTGAACTGCAGACCACCCTAGACTGGATTAATTATGAACTATAGCTTGTTACTAAACACCCACATTGTCCCCTGATAACTTTGTAAGATTCCTCAGTGTTCTAAATGATCTCTCTGTCAGCAAAAACTCATATTATTTTGGGTGATTTTAACTACCCTTCATTAAACTGGGATACCTATAACACTCTGATATACTCAAAAATTCCTAGACTTAATAAACAAAAACTCCCTCGAGCAGTTATTGAACAAACCTACTAGAGCACACAGCATTTCTGACCTGGTTCTTGTAAATATGGCTGCCTCTTGCACTACTCCTTTGGCATATCCTTCTCCAATAAAGTCTGACCACAAAGTTGTAATCTTCTCTTTTATACTCCCAAAGGGCCCTACAACAAACCACACCGAATTTAAGGACTACAAATGTGCCAGACTCAACCTACTCTATGATGAAATATCAAAGCAATGGGTAAATCCTGTCTACCAAATCCAGTAAATGTCTACAAAAGGGTGCATATTGGTGACCATGTGGTACAAACAGTGTATCTAATCCTGGCCAAGGCCTTCAACACCTTACTTCATGCTGGCATTGTACAAAAACTATATACTTTATAAACTGAACCAAACATAGTAAGAAGAATAACAAATTGGCTTAAAGACAGAAGTGTGAGTTGCACATGCTTTATCAAAAAGGATGACAATGATCTGTGGTGTGTCCCTCAAGACTCAGTGCTGGGACTTCTCCTTTTTGACATTTACTTCTCAGATTTCCAAGCAGGCAGCCAAGAGCTCAGGTTAATCATGTCTGCAGATGACCACAAATTGGAGCTTGTCATTAAGTCACCTTCTGACACTGAAATCCTCCAGAATGCACTCTTCTCAAATAAACACTTGAGCTCAAACTAAATGCTAAAAAGTGTAGCATCCTCACTTTTAGTAGACAACCCTTCCATTTATCATACTATATATATTAACACATCACTACAATAGAAAACATTTAATCAAGGAACTAGGAAATTGAGTTGATAACTTCCTCTCTTTTGGCCATCATGTGGCAACTGCTGTCTGGAAATTCTTTTTTTTTAGCCCAGCTAATTTTCAAAGCAATAATCATCAAGGTAATCACTCTCCTAAACTCAACATATATCAGAGTAATTATCAACACCCTCTTTGGGATGTATCTCACTAAACATAATAAAAAGACCCCAAGGGTCCTTAACTAAATAAAACATGGTGGAGGGAAAGGTTTATAACCCAATGCTCCCCCAGTTTATGGAATATACTTCCCCTGCATGTTAATCAGTGTGATTCACTACCTTCCCTTAAACATAACCTAGATGACTGAATGGAGAAAGGAGGTGTAGCCTAAGAGAGAGTACTAACAAAGTGTAAATGGTCATGAGACTCCATGGCCTTGGAGTATCTATGAATCTTACACATGTATAATGTGCACTGTACTGAGCACCATATACTGTTGCCTCCTATATGTTATCTGCATTTTTCCATAATAAAAGATTCGAACAGGAAATTTGCTTCTTCTTTTTTTTTTTACAGTCTCAGTATATAAAATACTCAAGCTTAAACAGGCTTTGCTTAACTTTGCAGATTGAAAGACAGCTAACAAGAAGTCTTGCACAGATGACTCTCTATGTCTTCGTTGTGAGGTTGTGTAATGGCTTTGGTACCCATTGCTTAACATCATTCAACTAAAATCTGTGTATCAACATGTCCGAATTACAAACTTCACTGACAGCTGATCGTCATTTACTTTTCAATGTTTATGTAGTCTGTGCAGGCCTTATCCTTTTTCCACTGAAGATACCACACAGCCTTTTCACCCTCTTTTGTGCTGGTGGTCATTTATACAAAGGCACTGGAATTAAAGGTACCTACAAACTAAGCCTGACACTTAAAAGCTTTCTCAGACAGCTCCTAATGGAATTTATATCCTAAATACAGCCAATCACTCTTAATGAAAAAAAATCAAGCCTCTTCATAAATGTAATGGCACATTCTAAAACCTCGATCTAAAAATGACACTGGTATATCTTAGTATTATCAGATATCAAAACGTGTAAATTTCATTGAAAGTACTTATATCTGAAACTGAAGTAGGATCACATAACATTTATCAGAAAAGTGTATGAGTCTATGTGCTTCGATGTGAACGTCCAACTAATAATTCATATTTTTGAGATAGTTTCCAGTTCTGATGATATAAATTAGTCATATAGCTGTATGAAGCATTCTCCTTGGTTCTCCTTTGAAAAAGCGACAAAGCAGGGCTAAGTCAGTCAACAAAATAAAACAGATAAAACAGACCTCTAGGGTGGAGAACAAGGTCTGCATAACCTTGACACCATACGGTTCATCTAGGGTTGTTCAGATAACTACAATGTTACCACCAAACTTAGTGATAAGTACTAGATGACATTGGGTAGTGTGACATACTAAACTTTTGCCCATTTTAATAGATATAGCACTTATAAGAAATGAATGATGCTAAACTTCTACTGTGATTTCCTAAAGTATGAATGAAAATGACTGAGCAGAAAATAAGTGGAGCTGTTTTGCCTCACTGGCATTTCTAAGCAGCAGCAAAACTGAGGAAACCACCTGAAGAGTAGACAATGGATTTCTAAGAAAATCAAGCGATAGTGAAGATTTATTTATTTATTTTATTTATTGACATTTGTTGACTGGGAAAGTCCACTGGGCCCAAACGACCCATTTTCAGTGGAGGCCTGGGGGGAAAAGCACCATACAATCACAGAAACTTTTACATAACATCAGCTTAACTTAGAAAGTCAGCAAAGTTTTTACATAACACAAACTTGACATAGATATACAAAACAAATGCATAACATAGAGGTATAAAATACAAGAAAATAAACCCAGTATGTTAAATCTTTAGTAATTCTGTTTGTATATTCTCATAAGTAAGAACACTGTTTAATCAATTCTGTCTATTCAGCCACAGAAATAAAGATATGAAGAAGGATTGGATACGAAGACAGATAGTGTAAATTGCAACTATATTAATTTAGTAAAGGTATTTGTAGTGTATAGTGGCCAAAACATTTAAGGTGGTTTAAACATATGACTACAAGAACAGACAAGGGTATTGCGATAGTGTTCTTTTAGTGCAAATTTAAATGTTTTTAAAGAGTCTAGTTGAGGAAGAGAGAGAGGGAGGACATTCCAAAGGGTAGGGGTGTGTGTTTGTGTTATAGTCTGAAGGAATGGACAGAAGTTTGTATTTAGTAGTTTGTGGAACTCAAACCAGTTTATAGATTTAATGGCCAGGCAATGATGTTTATAGTAGCACAACTATAGTTTGTTCAGGAGAGATGTGTGTAGGAGGGTAGAAGTAGACTATTAGCTAGTTTCAGCTTGGTAGACTTGTCCAAATAGAGATTATGCCTATAGTTTGCTTTGATTTGGCTGAGTATATGATTCTCAAAGGATAGATTGTCATCAATCAAAGTCTAGAGTTAGAGGTTTGGTTGTGAAGAGTAAAAGTTTTGATTTTTGGGATTAAGAAGTAAATGCATTTTGTGTTAACTTTAGGAGATCATTATTAATAAATATGTTAAAAAGCAAAGAATAACCATGAAACCTTATATACCATTCAAAAACACCCGATTGGACAACTACAAACTTTCATTCCATATTACAGTACAGTAAAACCCTACATGAAATTATCTATACATGAAGTTAAAATAACATAATATATAAAGAAATATAACATTTTTTTAAATGTGTTGTATGTTACCACATAAGAAACTGCAATGATTTAATATTCAGAACTGGATTTTAGTTTTAACACTGAATGGAACATTGATTTTTGAATTGTATATAAGGTGGCTGTTCAAATTATGTTTTATTCTGATGAAGTCTTTTGCATTATCAAGCAATGTCATCTTACAGATTGTTTTCTGTTGTGTAGAAACAAATCAAATGGTGCTTCAACAAAGTATTAGTTTAACCTAACAAATTAATTTGTTTGTTTTTCAATTGAATTGTACAGGTTACAGGTCACATTAAAATTGGGAAAAGTTTTGAAATCATTTATTGTTCTAAACCTTCCTGTCCTTGGACAGTCATCTATGGCTCAGAGCTATAGGTACATAAAGGTAGGTATACTTTACTTTGATTGTAACCATGAACATATCCTGAGAAATCATGGGCAAAAGCTTCTGCAGAGTAAGCATTTTGAATTTCAGCATATGAATTAATTTTTTCAGCGTTCAGTGATCTAAGATAGGTCTTCAGGTTTTTTTCTTTCCTTGGGACCAGAAACAGTCTTGAATAAAAGCCTTTCCCCTCTTGCCCTGGTGGAACCAGTTGTATGGATCCTTGTCTCAGCAAATCATTGATAATTGGTGGCAAGAGATTTTCTTGCTTCTTTGAATGTCTTGGCCTGCCCAAAAAGGGGGGGGGGTTGCCTGAAGTGGATAAAATATCCCTTTGTATAATGCTGAAAACCCTCTGATCCCTTGTAATGGTCTTCCACTAGTTTATAAAGAGGGAAAGCCTGTCTGCCAAGAGTCTGGAAGGGAGGGGGTTAAGGGTGCAAGAAGGCATAGCAAACACCCCATATCTGTTGATTGTGTTGGGTGCGCTCTTTGGCATCCCCCAATCTCTGAGGCTGTTCTGATTGCCATCTTCTTGACTGCTGTAGTCTTTTTCCACAGGGAGGCTTCTTTGTCTTGTCTAGGTGGGCAGGGCCAAGACGTAGAAGGGTAGTTTATACTGTATCTCGGGGGGGGGGGGGGCAAGTAGAATTCTTTAACAGTTTTAATCAGTTTGTCTTTTTTGTCAGTTTCTTCACGACTTGCTCAGCTGGGGGTCCAAACAGGAACTCTTTGTCCAGGGGCATTCAATAACTCTGATTTAACCTGGTCTGACAATGGCTGAGTTCTTAGCCAAGCATGCCTGCTTACAACTGATCCTGTGGCAGCTGCTCTGCAAGAAGCATCTAAGGTGTCATAACCACATTTCAAAGAGTGTCTGGCTACCTGAAGGCTTCTCTAGCAATGTCTTACATCTGCTTGTATCAAGGCCTGTCTGACATGGAATCAAATTTTGTTAGCATTTTGTCTTGAAGTGATTCCAAATATTTTATCATATGAAATTGACGATTTAATACTCTCATGGCAGGGGGCAGGGGTAGCAGAGGTATAAGACGTCTAACCAAACCTTTCCAGGAATCTGCTCTCCTTGCCATTTTGTAGTGGGTGCTGGGATGGCCCTTTGGGAACACCTTTGGTAGCTTCAGTGGAGACTATTGAGGGACTGGCTTTAGGATTTTTGTAGAGATGTTTGTATAAGTCAAGTGCCCTATAAAACTTATCTGGTTTCATCAGAGCAGGTGGAAAGGAACCCAGGTGAAGGGCTACATCTTTGAAAATGTCATCTAGCATGATGTATACTGGGGAAATATCTAATAGTCGGGGGGGGGGTTATGCTTAACAGTTCTCTGTAGTTTGTTTGAGCTTGGGAGAACTGCTTACATTCCCAGTTAAAGGCTTCTTTCATTTTATGTAATGTGTCCCCTAAGGAAAGGTCTTTGGGTGTGGAGGAAGAAGGGATAGTGTTGTCTACGTCCAAATCAGGGTATGTTTGGGGTTGCAAGTGACCTGAGTAGGTGAGTTCTTCCTCATCATCTGTGCTATCTTAACTAGGTCTTGGACTTTGACCTGAAGCCCTGGGGCTGAGGATGGAGACAAGGCTACCACTGGGGTACATTTTAGTTTTAACAGTTGTTTCACAGGCATGGCCAAGGGATGCAGTCTACTCAGCCTGACTTTGAAGGAATGTCTGAATTCAGCAGAGGGGTGACTACTCCTTACTGAACCACTTCTCAGACATCAGAAGCTGATGTCAGCATAGCAGTGTCAGACCCGACTGACATATGAGTGGTGGTGATAGTTGTGGGAAGGCTGGGGACTGTGGCGGCCTCCTGCAGGGTCACTCCAGAGAGTTCCAGCTTAATTGTCACCAGTCTTAGGGGATGCAAAGCCACCACACCAAGGTTCTTGGCTGACTTAGAAGTAGATGAAAATCACTTTTTCTGTGGAATTTTTATATTTTTGCTTTTTGGGGATCAGAGCAGCAGTCATCAGAGTGGCGGCTGAACCTTCATAAGATGTGGGGTTGTGACGCTACTGAAGAAGTCGATGACGAGGATTCGATATGTGTGGCAAGTACCTCAGCCCTATGTTTAAGGGTTTTTGGCATGGAATTTGGCACACTCAGATCAGATAGAGACATCATGCTGAGGCCCCAAACAAAACAAGCAAAACAAGTGAAAATCTTCATGTGGGACTTGCTACCTGGAAGACAAATAAGTATTACCTTTTCTAAATATTAATTAGAGAAGAAATTTCCAGAGTGGAGTACTTATCTGTATGGAACCAGAGGAACTCTGGAAACGCAAGCTGACCGATGGACTGCACTCATACAAAACACAAGTGAAGTGCCTTGGAATGCACAGCAAGAAAAAAACTGAAGATAGTACCAGTGGACACCTTTCTTATACCACAATGTCCTCATGCTGGTCATAAAATGTCTGTTGGCTTAGAATGATGCTAAGACTCTGGAAATTGGGCTGGTCATGGGCTTCTGCATGGCAAGAAGTCCCAAGGATTAGTACAGCAACATTGACTACAAGGAACATCTGCCCACCACAGATCAAAGATTCTGTTTCAGCACACTTACTGGTGATGATCAAACCAGAAAACACAGGACCAACAGATACCAATGGATGTTGTCTTCTCAGGGCCATTGCTGACACCAAAACTGAAGCATCAACATGCCAGACACCAAAACAATTAACATTCAGGGCAAAGTGCGTCTCAAAGAGCACATTGGGAATAATGATGAATCCAAATGACGGCTGATGGAATTCCTCTAGCGGTACATGCAAATAAGAATGTCTACAAGCCTTCTGGAATGGTATGATTGGCTGTCAGTTTAGCTTAGAGGGTTCAGGCTATGAATTGTTAATACGTTTCATTCTGTAGTCCTGGGTTTGGTGCCCTCAATTTCCTCTTCAACAGTAAGTGTGTATCTCCACTACATCTGATTAGATTTTCAAATGCATTACATTACTTGTATCTGACATTCTGTTGATGCACATTAAAAGTTTTATTCCCTGTAAAGGGACAATTGTATCCAGTGGGTTTATCTAGTTAACAGACATATACCATAATGCTTACTCATGATTCTGAAAGAATCAGTGGAGTTATAGACCAAATTCTGATGCAAGTATAAATTGGTAGGGCATCCCTGAAATACAATGCCTCATGTGTCTTGGACCCAGCACATTCATGAGAGCCTGAGGCCAGGGGAGGATGTCTCTTGCTACTGTGATTTGAAGTGCAATGGTACATGAAGTGGCTATCTGAAGGGGAGGGTACTGTTACCCGTGGACACTCCTGCATTGCTTGGATGGAGAAGGCATCCCTCTATAGTGAAGAAAGATTATTTGCTGTCAGAATTCCCTGCAATTATGTGTATGGTTTATCCTTGTCATCATAAAGACATCCTTATAATCTCCTTATCTGCTGGCTGACTGTTATTACTCCAGTATGGTTCAACCAGACATTCCCTTGTTGATCTGTTTGCTTCCACATAAGCATCCTTCATACTTCTCAGTGTTGCTGGTCACCATCTGGATAGTTGTACTTTGTTACTGCCAGTGGTTACACCACTTCCATTCATACTGTTATTCAGTTTGTGTTAGCTGCACCCCATTCCATAACTGGTCTCTTATAGTCTTATAGTGTTTATGTATACTATGTGCCCTTTTAAGGTCTCTATCCTTCCCTATTTGATATAATGCTTGTGTTTAACTGTAGTAATTCATAAGGTATCAGTATGTCCCATGCACACACGAGGTTTATTAACAGAGAATGCTACTGCATCACATTAAGCAGACATTGGCATTACTGAACAATGTTGGGGTAATAACTACAGACTGTGCTTCATGTTATGTTTGCTTTCTCTCATCCATATATACCATTTTTAACTTGGAGGTATGTCCACCTGGACACAGATTTGGGTTTGAGGAGGTGAGAACTTAACAGCAGTAACTGTGCCCAACTCTGCCCTGATATCTTGGTAGCCACACCACTGTCCTGGCAAATCAGTTAATAAAACTACCAGTGGGACCCAGAAGGAGTCTAGGCAGTAGACGTCACTCACACTGGTGTGACACAAAAACTTTATCCTGTCAGCAAAATGGAAACTGGTGAAGCAGGGAGTGAATTCATGCCATGGATAAATAGCCCTCTCTGGAGTTATTTAAATAAAATTAAAGTGTACTGTCCTTGACTGAGAACCTCTTATTAGTAGTACTAAATGTTAAACACGAACTGGAGCTCTCAGACTCTGTCTTTCAGCTACGCTGTTAGGGCTTCTTTACAATCGTATTTCTACATCGAGCTGTGGCCAAAATAAATGTTGTCAAGGCTGGTGATATGAAGTTTATTAGTCACGACCAAACCGCCTTGTACTTATGCACATGAATGGATATAACCTTTTATGTGAAAACTTCAACAAAAGTCAGACACAGATAATGTCAACAAAAAAACAATAATGATTCTCCAAAAGGTGCAGTATAATGTTTTTAGTTAAACAGATGAAAGCATATTTTACGGGAAAGCTACTGAGCAAATGTCAAAAAAAAAAAAAACACAAAAGAAATCTTTTATATTTTTAACAAATACCATAAGGTCTGGATCTTTACAGCAATGCAATTACCAATCTTTACATATTTTTTTATTTTGCATCCTATAGTGTTCTCCTCAGAGATGCTATACTTTATCTCCTCTACATGTGATTAGATTTTCAACTGCATTACTTTATTTGTATCTGACATTCTGCTGATGCACATTAAAAATGTTATTCTGCAGGTTGGCTTTGAAAATGGGTTCTGCTTCCTGTAATCCCAGCTTTGATTCCCACAGCTTTCATTTGCCTACTGCATGACGCCACTTTGGGGTCTTACACAATCTTCTTACATACTACTTGCTTACTAACACATCACAAATCTAAAATGTAAAATACAATGTATCACCCTTGCATGCTACGCAAAGACATGTTAATTTGGGATGTTGCATCTTTAACCAAGAGGACATCATCACTTAAAGATCAGACCTCATATGGTAAGCCAAGTATAGCCAATCCTGCAGAGTTCAACAGTGCCCATTTATTATTCTACAGGTTACTACCAACAGCTTCTTTTTTAGTGAAGAATAAATACAGAACTAAAGACTATGCTTTCTGTGAAAAACTGAGGGGCTGCCAGCCAAATAATTCTATGTCATTGTAAATATTAATATGATCCACAGGCTTGTATAGCAAATGTAAGAAAACTGTGCTATGTTCTGAGCTTCAAAAATGTAACCACAGTGCACCCTGCTGGAAGTAAGCTGATAAGTAAAGGACTTTACGACTGTATGATCTCAAGCTAGGAGACAGGATGTCTGAACTAGGAATTTTTTTTCTATTGTACTAAGACAGGGATAATTACTAGGTTTTAGATGTAAAGTGTCTTTTATTGCTGTGGCTTCCTGGCAGGTGCAGATTACAAAAAGAAATGCAAAAATTTAAGTTCTGTGAGCCTGGGAAACTTAAGTAGAAGTGTCAATAATGACGTAATCTGGAATGACTCAGCATTAATGCGTATTACCAATTTAAGACTTTCTCAGAGACAAAGATTGAGCATTTTGTATTTTGTCTGAACTTGAGCACATCAGCTCAGATGAATTTAGAACACAGTTTCTCTGGGAGACTATAGGACTGTAGCCAGATTAGTCTAGCTGTTTTCCATATTAATGTGAGACTATCTTACAATATTGTTTTAAAGTATTTTCCTGTGATCTCTGAACTCTCTGTCACTGTATTGAATTAGTGAGTATTGTCTTGTGTTTTTATTATTCGTTATTAAATATTTTAAACCTTTCAACTGTGGCTGTTTTGTGTAAAGATAATTTAAGCTCTCAGAGTACTTGCATGTATTCGCTGATACTGTATAAGCCACTCCAATAGCCTTAGCCCTGGGTTACACTTATATTTGGATAACAGGGATAGCAGTAATAGCACACAGTGGAATTGGTCACCCTTTGGGAAGGGCTTTATAGTAGCTGATAAGTAGTGGTTGGTGGCAGTGATTTCTACCTTACAGTTTGGTCAGGAGGGGGCATAGCTGGAGAACCTGTGCCAGCCTTCACCAGGAATGTCTGTTTGTATATAATTCATATCTCAAAGTGTGTGTGTGTCAGTTACTTGGGCAGGGACATGAAGCACTGGTTGGATAGAGAGGGTGCTGGAGGTTTTGGCTTGATCACTCGGCTGAGATCTGTACCCTATAGCTGTACCAGTGGGGAGTCTTACTGGGGATCTGGAGAGAAAGGGAGAAACCAGCCCCAGACTAACTAACTGTGATCTCTGTGTGCTCTTAAGGGAAATTGTACTTTACTGTGTGTGTATTGTTATCATTCCCAATGTGCACACCCCTCACTGGTGCTAGTGGTGAGAATTGAGGTTCCTTGATTACTGGGCCAGTGCATGGGCATCACAGTTTCTACTTTACTTAACATGAAGGGTTGAGTCACAACACATAAGTCATAGTTGACTGCTATGTGCTTCAAAGATTATATCAACAAAAACATCCAATCTCCTAGCATGTCTGGAACTGGAAGAATATTAAGAAACAGGTCACAGGGCACCAGAGATTGATAGGAAGATCAAGATAGAAGGAACCGAGAATAACGGGTCAGAGTAACAAGGCCATATCTGTAGTCTGACTATAAAGATCTACTTTTAATAATGAATGAACACTGTTTTTTAATGCTCATTAAAGAACTTTAGTTTATAACACAACAACTTCTACAATGCTCCATTTCAATTCCTTATTTTAGCACGAGGCCTTGATGCAAACTTGGTATTGCTAGTTTTCTGTCCTCAGATACCCTACCTTGTCTCTGTAGTAATTAGAACTGGTACATTCCTGGGTAACACCCATGCAGAAGCAGGGAAGACAGCCAGCTGTGTTGTCTGGGCTCAAGAAGAAATGTCCACGTTTACATCTGTCACAGTTTTGACCTTCCACATTAGGCTGCATTAAAGAAAGAAGACATATTAATTAGTACAAACTACATATGTTGCATGTATTCCTTTTTACATTTATATATGCATTTGTTACCTGGGTGGGAACTCTAGTTACAGGAAACATTTTCAGCAAAGACCCAGGCTTAAAGCATGACAAACATACATTTAAAAGTAAAAAAACATTACAGCACATATTTCAAAGAAGTACATAACTAATAATATACAGAGATTAGTTTATAAATCAAGGGCAACAGCAGTGATGCAGAGAATTTAGGAAATCATAAATATGTTTACTTCTAGGGTCACTGTTGTAATGAGTGCAACCTGTTTTACTTTACTTGGTCTTACTACTAAGAAAAGGTGGAGGCACGTGAGTTAAGTGACCACAGATGCTGGTGCTTGTAATGTATTTTCATTTGCTCAAGCAAGTTGTTACAATTACTCCCCTTAAGTGGCCATCAAAACCAATAGTAATTAACAAACACAGTGTAATCCAAGTCTTCAACAACGCAAACTGAAATAAACAACATAATAACCATTTTATGCCACAACTTAGAAATCTGCTCCTGGCCTTACTAATACAATAGGTTTAATTTATACTTACACCTTTTCATCAGCACCACACAGATAACACTAGTTTGAAGGTGGTCTGTTTATTAAATAGAATATTTTCATGGTGCTGAGGTTTTTCATTTCATATATAGATATATTATCTTTGCAATAACCACATAGAATATGTGCATGACTCGCAACACACAGACCAACTAACCACTTTCTGGTTCAGGTATTTACAGCATCATTAAAATGCCATATACAGTTTGGTTCTAAACAAATTAACACAGGCTTAATATTAGTTCACAAACAATGCAAATGATTCCACTCTGTCACTGTTTTGGAATTAATTGTCTTGTCACATAGATGCTGTTTTTATATGGCATGAGGGAGGAGGGAATACTGGTGGCTCAGTGAGCCTCTTCTGTTGTCCTGAATATTCCTTACTTTACACAAATCATGTCTTGCATTGAAGGTATGAGGTGGGTAACTTAACTGCAGTTTTGGGACTGTCATACGTTTTTGTTAAATTCAAATGTTATTGCACAAAACAGATTTCCATATCACCTCTATACTGCAGTCCTCATTCATGGTGCACTTTACCAGCAGCTGTCCATTTTCATTTATATCCTTAACTTCAGCTGATTTCATCTTTTACATTGGACACAGCCCAGAACTGGTGTTTACATTTGACAATTTAAGGTAATTTCATACAGTATACTTCATTCACATGCATTCCTCATGTATGATGCATCATGTCTGATCGGCAGCTGGCTGCTTCATTCCCTAACCTATCCTATTCCCCTCCCTTGCTTTCCTTTTGGATTCTCCCTGTCCTTCCTACTGGTATAATTCTTAATCTTGCTGTATTCTAATAGCACCTCATTCTATTGCCTTTTCTTTTTTCTCACACCTTCTTACCTCATTCTAGTCAGTTTCTGCCATAATCTCTTGTCCAGTATTGTTCATAGGTTCATAGGTTTATAGGTGTGTACTAGGCTAATGGCCCTGGAGCCTTTACAAGCCTAGTCCATAGAACTGCCCTGGCATTGTGCCGCCCGATGTTAGTTCCCAGTGCCTTTATCAAGCAGAGCCACTGGAGTGATCCCCGGGGTGAACTTTCTATTACCTATCCACTCATCAAGATTTCTCTTGAAGAGGGACAGTGAGGTGCTCTGCTTGACATGTATGGGACGTCTATTCCAGAGCATGGGCAGTCTCTGGGTGAGGAACCTGTCCCTGCAGCATGTTCTGTTAATTGTGGTAATGAGGTTGAGGTCTCTGGAGCGTGTGGTGCGGAGGAATTGGGATGTCTTTAGATGTAGCATTTCTAACAGAGCTGGGTCAGACATGGCTTTGTAAGTCAAGCAGAGATTGCCTCTAAGTAGGCGATATGAGACAGAGAATAGCTGGAGTCTTTTGAGTCTGTCCGTGTAGGGCGTGTTTAAGGCTTAGAATCCTCTTCGTGAGGTACTTCTGTAGCTTCTCCAGCTGTTGCAGGTGTCTAGTGAGGTACATGCTAAATGGGGCATTATACTCAATGAATGGTCTAATGAGGGAAGAGTAGAGAGACAATGACCTCTTTCTTCCAGGACCCAAACCCTTGGTAATGAGAAGTGCCACATAGAAGGACTTTCTGACCACAGTGGCAATGTGGTGGTCGAAGGAGAGGTTGGTGTCAACCTGCGTCCCCAGATCTCTTATAATGCCTTCAGTGTTCAGTGGGCTCCCATCGATGTGGTAGTTAGTGGGAACTGAGTTTTTACCAAAGGGGATGACGACACATTTTTTGGCGTTAAGCTTAAGGCCATGGTTTCAACACCAGTCATTGGTCTCAGTAAGGTCTTTCTGTAGGATGTCTGCATCACTTGGGGAGTTAATAATGGCTCACAGCTTAGAGTCGCCTGTGAACTTGGCCAGCCAGAGTCCCTTTGTGTTGGCCTGGAGTTCTGAGAAGTAGATGCCGAACAGAAGAGGAACCAGGACCGATCCCTGTGGGACTCCACTCATGACTGGTTGGCAGTCTGACTTGGAGTTCGCTACTTTCACACTGTAAATCTGTGTTTTGTCCCCTTCCAACTCTGAGTGATGATGGTTGTTGTGAAAGGTTCCTACTCCAGGCCAGAAATCAAGGGAAACTCAGTCCTCACCACCGACTCTGGTGAGGGACCGTCACTAAGAGCAAAGATGGATTCACACAGTATTTCTAGCACAACTACCCTTAAGAGCAATTAGGGAGCATGCTTCAGACCTGGGGATGGAATCTCTTTCTCTCTCCAGACCCACACAAAACTCCACACTGACCACCTTGGAGCTCTGTGTCTTGCTCCCAGCAGCTCACACACACACACACACACACACACACACACACACACACACACACACACACTTGGATAATTGAGTTTCACACACACATACAAACCTGGGAAAAGCTGGCACAGATTTACTAGCTGTGCCCCTTTCTGCCCAGACTCCAAGGTAATCATGCTGCCACCAGTCAGCTACCCCAAGACTCTTATAAAATGGTACCCAATTATACTGTGTAAAATTAATACTAATCCAAATGGTAGGGTGTGACCAAAGCAGCAAGGGTTTCAGGAGTGGCCACAGTGTCACTAAAACAAGCATAAGTAATCTCAAGATGTACAGAGACTGCTGTACCTAGTAGAAGCAAGTCCAAAACAAAAACAAACCACACTGATGGAATCCTAACTTTAATAGGGTACATAACAAAAGGAAAAAAATATATAGCTAAAATCAGGCAGAACAACTCCCACAATTATAGGATCTCACTAATTAAACTAAACAGGAAATTAAAGGGACTAATCAAATCCAACAAGGCCAATTATGAGATCAAGATAGCCTCACAGGCTAAAGACAACCACAAGGCCTTCTACAATTATGTCCGAAACCTCACTAGTGGCAAATAGTGCTACCTTCACTGACCAGAGTGACACAGCAAATTTACTGCCTAAAATATTCAGCTCATACTTCATCCTCCACCCACCCCTGCTTCCCCATGAAATACCTACTAACATAAGACCCCAATATTAACAGGAAGCAGGTCCTAGCGGCATTCACAAAAGCCAAAAAACAGCTTAACTGGGCCCCTAACAATATTCAGAAATGCCTTATAAACAGCTTGAAACATGACCTAGCAGGACCACTTGAGTCACTTTTCAACTATAGCCTCAAAACAGGCTTTGTTCCAAGAGAATAAAGGACTGCAATGGTTATCGCACTTCCTAAGGTGGACTAAAGTACAGTTGTGTACACTTAACATAAATGCAGATGTTTGAGTGTATTCACTGTTGCAGTTATCACATTTAGATTATCTGCCTGCAGGTTGCCCTCAGTCAGCCTGAATACCAGAGTCTTGGGATTTCTGCATCGGATGCTGTCGCTTCTTCCATGACGTCAGGTCGTCAGGGGTATAAAACATGCAGCTGGCACCTTTACATCAGTTTTTCTTGCCCCAGATGTCAGCAGTCCCCAAAAATGGAAGCAATTACATGATGTGGAACACCACCAGTAAAAAGTAAATACCATTGCCATAGGATATGGCCAAAAAGAGGATAGGTAGAAAGTATAGAAAAAGTCAGGGGGCTGCAGGGAGGGTAATCAGGACAGCAACAGTGAATACACTCGAACATCTACATTTATGGTAAGTGTACGCAACTGTGCTATGTTCTTCATGTTTCACTGTCAGTCATCACATTTGGGTTGATTCCCAAAGCTGAGGATGGGTGGAGGTAGTTAAGAAGCACAGGGCTGGCAATCAGACCCTGTAAGACTGCTGTGGCAAATCCAGCTCTGGATTTAAAAAAGATAGGTAAGTGGTAATGCTTGGTGAAAGTGTGTACAGAGCTCCAGGTTGCAGCTTCCAGGATGTCCCTGGTAGGGACTCCCCTGAGAAAAGCTGTAGAGTTTGATGTAGCTCTAGTGGGATGAGTTATGATCCCCTGTGGGATAGGTTTCCAATGGTGTTTGTAGCAGAAATGTATGCAGTGCACTATCCATTTAGAAATGGTTTGCTTAGAAATGTCCTTGCCCTCTGCAGCAAAGCTGACTAGCAGCTGGTCAGATTTTCTGAAAGGCTTAGTCCTGTCCAGATAGAACCTTAGCTGCCTGTGCACGTCCATGGAGTGCAGGATCCTTTCCCCTTTATTTTGAGGATTAAGGAAAAAAGTTGGCAAATGAATGGACTGGTTTAAAGCTACACTAGATACCACCTTGGGCAAAAATGAAGGGTTGGTCCTGAGGGAAACCCTTGGTCCTGAGGGAAACCCTGTCCACATGGAAGATAATGAAGGGTTCCATGGCCGTAAGGGCCTGCAATTCAGGCACTCATCTTGCTGAAGTAATGGCTAGAAGTAGAGCTGTTTTCCATGAGAGGAATTTGAACTCTGCTGTAGCAGCAGGTTCAAAGGGCGGAAGTGTGAGTTTTTCCAGTACAAAGTTAAGGTACCAGGCTGGAGTGGGAGCTCTCTTTGGGGGTCTTAGATTTTTTTGCTCCTCTCAGGAACTGTTTGACCAGAGTATGAGAGAAGAGGGGTGGCTCAGTGTTATAATGAGCTGAGATGGCCGAGGCATGAATCTTAATAGAAGAGAAGGACAGGCCTTTGTGGATCATTTCTGTTAAGTAATCTAGTATATGAGGTAAGCTGGCCACCATTGTGTCCATTCCCTGAGACTGGCTCCAGGAACAGTATCTTTCCCACTTTTCTGAATAGGATTTTCTGGTACTAGGCCTCCTTGCCTCCAGAATGACATCCAACACCTGCTTACTGAGGGTTGCTGGCGATGAGTTCAGGGGATAAGCCAAGCTGCTAGGTTCAGGGTCTGGAGTTGAGGGTGCAAAATCTGTTCCTCCTGCTGAGACAGCAGGGAAGAGGTCTGAGACAGGTGCCAAGGTGGCACTACTATCAGATTGTGCAAAAGAGGGTACCAGTGCTGGCGTGGCCAGTCTGGTGCAATCAGGATTGTCCTTGGTTTGTCCTGTTTGATCTTTAGTAGAACCTTCAAGAGGTGGGGCAGGGGGGGAAAGGCATAGGTTGATAGGCTTTCCAAGGTAAAGGACAGGGCATTCACTTTCCAAGCTTGACTGTGGGGAGTTCTGGTGCAATATTTGCTCAAATGATAGTTCTGAGGGGAAGTAAAGAGGTCCACCTCTGGTGCCCCCATCTGTCCCTCAAAAGCTTGAATATTTTGGGTTCCAGTTTCCACTCGTGTGGGTCCATGAGATTTCTGCTTAAGTCGTCTGCCAGTGAATTTAGTTTGCCTGGCAGGAATTGAGTTTGCAGTTGCACTTGGTTGCTCAAGGCTGTGTTCCACAGAGCCATGGCTAATCTGCAGAGTGGGTAGGAATGGGTTCCCCCCCACTGCTTGTTTATGTACCACATAACTGTGGTGTTGTCTGTCTTTACCAATAGTTGTCCTGGAAGAATAAGGCCTTTGAAGGCTGTCAGAGCATTCTGTACCGCTAACATTTCTTTTTGATTGATATGCAGGCGCATTTGCTTTGGGCTCCATTTGCCTTGAATACATTGTCCTGCCATGTGAGTCCCCCATGCATAGTCTGATGCGTCTGTTGTTAGGGTTTGGGCGGCAGGGGGCTGAGTGAAAGGGAGTTTCTTGTTGTGGTAGCAGGCCTCTGCAGGTGAAAGCTGCACTCTCTAAAGCCAAAAACACAGCATCCATGGGACCGGACAACATCCCAGGCTGCGTTTTACACAAAATTCAGAATGAACTGGCTCTCTACTTAAGCACCATGTTCAATAATAGCCTCGCATCAGGCTTTGTGCCCACTGAATGGCGCACAGTAACAGTTATCCCACTCCACAAAGGGGGAGCCACCACTGATCCTGGGAACTATAGACCTATTAGCCTGATGAGCCTGGTCTGCAAAGCCATGGAACGTATCATCATGGAACTCATAAACAAAGACATTGGTAACCTCCAAATTCTGGATCCCACCCAGTTTGGGTTTGTGAAAGGCAGATCATGCCTCCTGAACCTGATCGACTTCTTTGAGGCAGTCACCAAAGCCGTAGATGAGGGTAAAGTGGTTCACACAGCCTATCTTGACCTTGCCAAGGCTTTCAACACCATCCCCCATTCTGGAATTATAGCTAAACTCAATAAACTAGGCATAAATCCCTACATCACAAGATGGGTTGCCAACTGGCTCACTGACAGAACCCACACTGTAAAAGTTGCAGACTCCAAATCTGACTTCAAACCAATGACGAGTGGAGTACCACAGGGTTCCATCCTGGGACCGCTCCTGTTTGGTATCTACTTCTCTGAAGTACAGGCTAACACAGAAGGCCTCTGGCTAATGAAGTTCACAGATGACTGCAAACTAGGAGCCATAGTCAAGTCCCCAAATGATGTGAACATCCTACAGAGGGGCCTCTCTGAGACAGATGCCTGGTGTCAGAGCCATGGCCTCAAGCTCAATGCCAAAAAGTGCAGTGTCATCCCCTTTGGTAAAAACTCTGTACCCATGAACTACCACATAGGCAGCAATCTACTTAACACCGAATGCGTGATAAGAGACCATGGGACCCAGGTGGACAGTAGTCTCTCCTTTGATAGTCACATCGCCACAGTAGTCAGGAAGTCCTTCTACGTGGCACACCGCATCATAAAAGGGTTCTCATCCAGGAAAAAAGAGGTCATCGTTACCCTCTACTCATCACTCATTAGACCCATTATAGAGTACAACACCCCTTTTGGAATGTACCTCACAAGACATCTGCAGCAGCTGGAAAGGCCACAGAAGTACCTCACAAAGAGGATTACTGGACTCAAATGCCCTACACTGACCACCTCAAAAAACTCCAGCTTTACTCCATAGCATATCGCCTACTCAGAGGTGATCTCTGCCTAACATATAAAGCTATGTCAAACCCAGAGCTGTTGGACATGGTACACCAAAAGAAATCCCAATCCCTCCGAGCTACACGCTCTAGGGACCTAAACCTTGTCACCACAATAAACAGGACATGCTGGAGTGATAGATTCCTATCCCAGAGACTTCCCATACTCTGGAACAGGCTACCCATCTATGTTAAGCAAAGTTCTTCATTAGCACTCTTCAAGAAAAATCTTGATGAGTGGATGGGAAAGAGGAAATACACCCTGGGGATCACTTCTGTGTCTCTGCTCGTCAGTGGCACAGGAAAATAACTTTCTTGGGTGGTGTAAGCCAGGGAACCTTGTTGGCTATGCTTGCGTAGGCCCTTGGGCTGATAGCCTAGTACCTATCTATAAACCTATGAACCTAAAGGAACTCTGTCCTTAGGCAAGGAATGATAGGAATCATTGTTTCCAGGTCCTGAGAATGTTAACACCAGAGACTTTTTAAGTACCACTGAAGTTTCCTCATATGCAGTCTTGCATACAGAATTAGTAGAATGCAAGAGGCCATGAACCCTAGGGCTTGCAGTATTTTTCTACAATTTCCAGAACACGAGGGATAGCTAGAGGCCTGTGCTGAGGCAAGTTTAAAAATTACCCGAGTCTCTTTTTGGACTGAGAGTAGCCCTGGCTCTCCCAGCAGAAATGCTCCCTAAGGGTATGTAGGGTTTCACCAAAAGAAAATTCTTCTGGTGGGGAAGCAGAGGGAATGGAATCCTCTGCATCGGAATCCTCATAGGTAGATAAGGGTATGTCCTTGTAATCAGAAGGGTCAGAGTTATCTGACTCCTGATCTGAAGAATCAGAAGGAAATTCAGTTCTTGGGTCTTTTTGAGGGGGAAGGCTGACTTCCCCTAATTAAAGTAATAAGGTCTTCTGCCATTCTAAGCATTTGTTTTTGTGGCATGAGAATGCGCTTTGGTTGTCGGTTTCCTAGGTGTAGTGTGAACTCTATGCCTGAAAAAATTCAGTGTTTTTGGTTTGAAATGAAGTCATAGGTTTAATATGAACATCGGAAGGACTGAATACACCCTCAGAAGCTGGTGCCAGCACAACGGCTCTGGACCCATCCAAGGTAGAGACATCTGCAGGTTCCATAGTCGAAGAAGCATCTTGCGGCATACCGGACTCCGAATGGGTCTCAGTAGAGGGCTGTGAATCTGTAGAAGCAAGTATCAGGGGCTGCAAAATCACCTCACTGAGTATCGGCGGACTGGCGACTAGCTTAACAGTAGCATCGTCGGCAGTTTTGGACCCATGCGATCTGTCTCTGTCTTTATCCGGGAGCACTACAGAATCCTGAAAGCCAAAAATCCTGAAGACCAAAATCCTGAGACCAAAATCTTGAAAGTTCAAAATATTGAAAACTCAAACTACCGAAAACTCAAAATCCTGAAAACACACAGGATATCAACACTTACTATATTCTAGCACAACTACATGCAGAAAGAAATAAAACACAAACTATATTACTGTTCTACAAGTATAAGCAGGGGGCAAGCCCCCCTGCAACCCCCACACCCCCTGCTACTTTAATATATCAACTCCAAGATTGCACTTAGTGTAGTGAACTGCAATCTCGGTGTTGATATATTTAAGTTGCAGGGGGTGTGGGGGGCTTGCCCCCCTGCATATAGTTGAAGGGTAACATGTTTCTGTATGTACTTGTACTGGAATATAGTAAGTGTTGGTATCCTGTGTGTTTTCAGGATTTTGAGTTTTCAGGATTTTGCACCTTCAGGATTTTGGACTTTCGGGATTCTGTAGCGCTCCCCTTTATCCCTACGTTTTTTTCGGAAGATCGGTAGTCGGACGGAGATGGAGAGTGAAAGAATTTAGCAACAAAAAATATCCCGACGACGAATATTTCGGGCGTTGAACAAGGCACAAAACCGACAGTGAGGGACGTCATGGTCTGGGCCTAAACGGGTGATGCAGTAAGAATGATAATCTCTGTGAGGTATTTGCTTTCCACAGGCAAGACAATTATTAATTTTTTCTGACATTGGTTAGAGCAAGAAAAAAGGTTCCCCAACTTCAATTTCAGGAGGTGACCGACTGGCACTTGCGAACTGCTTCTGCTTCGGGCACCGCACGGCAAGAAAGACTGATGTATTGGCATCGGCTGCATGTTTTATACCCCTGACAACCTGATGTCATGGAAGAAGTGACAGCATCCGACGCAGAAATTCCAAGACTCTGATATTCAGGCGGATTGAGGGCTACCTGCAGGCAGATAACCCAAATGTAATGACTGCAACAGTGAAACACGAAGAACATCAACCATCCCCAGAAATACTCATCTGAATAGTCTAATATGCAAAGCCATGGAACAAATTATCATGAAAATGATCAGACATAAGCAACCTTCAGACACTGGACCCAACCCACTTTGGCCTTCTCCAGGGAAGGTGATGCCTACTAAACCTGGTGGATTTTTTTGATAATGTCACCAAGGCAATGGATGAGGGGGAAATGGCCATACCTCATACTTGGACCTGGCTAAAGGGTTTGATAAAATACTTCACTCATATACAGTTGACAGACTCAATGAACCTGGCATAAACCCCTACATAGCTTGCTGGATGGCCAGCTGGCTCACACAAACTGGACTCAGGTAGTCAGGATTGCCGAGACCACCTCAAATCAGAGACTGGTCAGCAATGGGGTAACTCAGGGCTCCATGCTGGGACTGCTCCTATTTGGCATCTATGTCTCAGAGGTAAAACCAACTGTCAAGGGCCTTTGGCTGACCAAGTTCACAGAGGATGCATACTGGGAACTCTCATAGATTCCATGCATGACACAACATCTTACAATAGGGTCTAACATTGACAAATGACTGGGTGACAAAGTCAAGGATTAAAACTCAATGCTAAGAAATGCATTACAGTGCCTTTATGGAAAAATACTACCCAGGCTAATTACCTCATTGAGATAACACCCCTAAGAGCTGACCCGGTAGTCAGTGGTCTGGGAACAAATATATATAGTTATCTGGCCTTTGGCCAACAAATGGTTAAGGTAGTCAGAAAATTATTCTATGCCACCCAACATATAAGAAAAGGCATGGCATCCAGGTCCAAGGAAGTAACAGTATCACTTTATTTGGCCCTTATCAGACTCACCATTGAGTATGATGCCACTTTGGGCATGTACCTAATTAGACAGATGCAACAGTTGGAATGCCCACAAAGGCTCCTTACCAAGAGAATTCAGGGTATAAACACATTTTCCTATACATACCACCTTAAAGCTTTATCTCTATACTCTGTCTCCCACAGGTTACTGAGAGATCATCTATGCCTGGCATTCAAACCATCATTGGATCCAGCTCTGATGGCCCTTTTGCACATCTGCAAAATGAACAGCAGCAGCACCACTAGATCCAAAGATTTAAATTCTGCTTGTGACATAAATAAGACATGTAGGTGAGAAAGATATATGTCTCAGAGGATTCAGATGATCTGGAAGCAGGTTTTCCATCCATGTGAAGCAGAGTCCATGCCTAACCATTTTTAAGCATAAACTTGACTAATGGACGAGAAATTGGAAGGTCACCCTGGGTCTGTCCAACATGTCTCGAGTAGACAGAGGCAGACAGTAATGCCCAAAATAACATATCCCCCACACAACCTCTAGAAACCTCCTAACTAACATGCTACCTTCAAATAAATGTCTGGGACACAATTGGGTTGGGTTGCATGGCTAGGCTTATAAAGGCTCTGGTGGTTTTTAGCTTATTATATACTTATGAACCTATGAACATTTCCATACAAGAAGCCCTTTGGTATCACTCTTTGGCCCCTGTGCCTGCTGACCATTGTCTTCATAAAAAAACAGCTGGATAACCACTGTTAAATTGACTCCACTTTAATAAAAACAGTACTTCAAAAACATATAGGACAAGCGCTTTCGTATAAAACAAATGCTTCCTCAGATCCTCATATTTAACAAAACAGTACATACTATATTTATAATACAAACTGACCAATCACAATACTAAGAACTGGAGCCAAAATGACATCACAATTAGTAGGAGATCATTTGTGCTTGTGATTCTTTAACTTCTGCCCCTTAAGGACGGGTTTAATACTAACACAATTGTTAAGGCCAGGAAATCTATGTGCGTGCATCCTTAAAATCCATTTTAACTCATTCTGTTCCAAGTAGTTGTTCACATCACCTCCTCTCAAAGTTTTATGTATACACTGCAATGCCCTAAATGTAAATTGGTGTTTAGGAAACTCTAGCTGATGTTTGGCTAGTGCATTTTTAATATCTCCCTTCCTTATATCTGAGAGATGTTTAAGTATTCTATCTCTTAATTTTTGGATAGTTTTGCCCACGTAAAAACATGAGCAAGAGTCACATGTAGCCAAATATATCTTGTCACTACATAGTAGTTGTTTTAAGTTTTGATTATTTCTATATGAAAAAAAGTACAGTTGTGTACACCTACCATAAATGTAGATGTTCGAGTGTCTTCACTGTTGCAGTCATGACTGTAGGGTTCTCCCCTGCCGGCAGGCAGTCCTCGGTCGGCCAGAATCCCAAAGTCTGGGTCCGGCGTCGGCTGTTCAACCATGCTCCCTGATGTCAGAGCGCCAGGAGTACAAAGCTGACAGCCGACACCATTTTCTCCAGTTTTTCTTGCCCCAGATGTCAGGAGTCCCAAAATGGAAAAGGTCCCATATCCTTTGCAAATACACCTCAGAAGAAAGGTGAAAAAAAGAACCACACAAAAGTAAAAACAAGAGGGGATAGGAGGGAAACCCAGACTGCAACAGTGAAGACACTCGAACATCTACATTTATGGTAGGTGTACACAACTGTACTATGTTCATCGTGTTTCACTGTTGCAGTCATGACTGTAGGGTAGAATCCCAAAGCTGAAAGAAAGGGAGGTGGTCATAAAGAAGAAGGGGCGGCTAAAAGGCCCTGCAAGATTGCAGAGGCAAAGCCTGCCCTAGACTTAGAGTAGAGAGGTAGATTGTAGTGCTTAGAAAAAGTATGCACTGAACTCCAAGTTGCAGCCTCCAAAATGTCCTTGGTAGGAACTCCCCTGACAAAAGCCGCAGAAGTGGCAGCAGCTCTGGTGGAATGAGTCCGTATACTCCCTGGGATTAGCTTTCCATGGTGAGAATAACAAAATCTGATTCCATGAGCAATCCATTTAGAAATGGTCTGTTTTGAAATGGCTTTACCTTGGGAACTTGAAGCATAAGAAACAAACAATTGCTCTGATTTCCTGATGTCCTTGGTTCTGTCCAGGTAAAAACATAGTTGTCTGTGTACATCCAAGGAATGTAAGATCCTTTCCCCTTTATTTTGAGGAGTGGGGAAAAAGGTAGGCAAGTGGATAGTCTGATTTAAAGCCACTTTGGAAACCACCTTAGGCACGAAGGTAGGATTAGTCCTCAAAGACACTCTGTCTTGATGAAAAATAATATAAGGCTCCACGGCCATAAGAGCTTGTAACTCTGAAACTCTCCTGGCAGAGGTCAGGGCTAACAGAATAGCTGTCTTCCAAGATAAAAACTTGATGTCAGAAGAGGGAGCAGGCTCAAAAGGAGGCAAGGTCAGTTTTTCCAAAACATAGTTGAGATCCCAAGCAGGAATGGGAGGAGATCTAGGAGGTCTTAAGTTCTTAGCTCCCCTGAGAAACTGTCTCATGAGCTGGTGGGAAAAGATTGGAGGGTCTGTATTATAATGAGCAGAAATAGCAGAGGCATGAATCTTAATGGAAGAGAAATAGAGGCCCTTATGTAAGAGATCTGTCAAGTAAAGTAAAATTAAAGGAATGTTCGGAAGAAGAGGATCAGAATCCTGAGCCTGCATCCAGGAACAAAATCTTTTCCATTTTTCTGCATAAGATTTTCTAGTACTAGGACGTCTGGCTTCCAAAATGACATCCATAATCTGCTTGGGTAGGAAAGAAGAAATCAAAGGCCCTGGATTAACCAGGCCACCAGGCTGAGAGTTCTGACATGAGAGTGTAGAACCTGACCCTGATGTTGGGACAGAAGGTTCGGAGACTGAGGTAAAACCCAAGGGGGCTCCAGACATAGGTTTTTTAGAGTTGGGTACCAAAACTGTCGAGGCCAATTTGGGGCCAGCAAGATTATCATCTTGGGCTTGTCCTGTTTTATCTTTAATAATACCCGTGGAAGAAGAGGAAGAGGCGGAAAGGCATATCCCGAAAGGTTCCTCCAACTAAATGATAGGGCATCCACTTTCCAAGCTTCTTTGTGGAAAGTCCTGGTGCAAAAATTCTGTAGTTGATGATTGAAGTGGGATGCAAAGAGGTCTATGTGAGGACATCCCCAGACTGCTGTTATCATCCTGAATATTTTGGTGTCCAGCATCCATTCGTGTGGATCCGAAAGGTTTCTGCTCAGACTGTCTGCCAGGAAGTTTAGCTTCCCTGGTAGAAATTGAGCTTGAAGGTCCAGATTGCAAGCTAGAGCTGTGTTCCATAGATCCATGGCTAGTCTGCAAAGGGGGTAGGAATGAGATCCCCCTTGCTTGTTTATGTACCACATAACTGTGGTGTTGTCTGTCCGTATTAGTAGTTGTCCTGGATGTAAAAGATACCTGAAGGCCAGTAGAGCTTCCTGGACGGCTAACATTTCCTTTAAATTGATATGCAGGTGCTTCTGATCCTTTGTCCAAAGGCCCTACAGACAGTTGCCCTGAAAATGGGCTCCCCAAGCATAATCCGAGGCGTCCGTGGTTAGAATCTGAGTGGCAGGAGGCAGACAGAAGGGTTTCCCTTTGTTTAGAGTACATGCCCTGGACCACCAAAGAAACTCCTTTTGAAGGCAAGGAAGGACGGAGATCAGTATGTCTAAACTGTGGCAATGCTGAGACCATACACTTTTTAGGTACCACTGTATTTTCCTCATGTGTAGTCTTGCATATGGTACGAGAAGGATGCAGGAGGCCATGTAACCCAGAGCCTGCAGGAATCTCCTTGCAGATAGCTGAGTTAAAGTTGCCAAGGTTTTGAAAGTTGAAGCCAGCAGTAACTGTTTTTCGGATGTCAGAAATGCCATCTGGGTTGTGGTGTTTAGAAGAGCACCCAGAAAAGTTATCTGTTGTGAGGGTGTCAAATTTGACTTTTTTATGTTTACAGAGAAACCCAGGAACTTGAGGAGGTTCTGAACAAATTCTAGATGCTGGAGTAAGACACCCTTGCTGTCTGCCTGTCGTAGACAATCGTCCAGATAAGGGTAAATTTGAATTCCTTTGAGTCTGCAGTAAGCTACTACTGGAGCCAGGCATTTGGTGAAGACCCTGGGTGCAGTAGACAATCCAAAGGGCAGTGCAGAGAATTGAAGGTGCCTCGCTCCGGCCTTGAACCTGAGGTATTTTCTGTGTTCCTGCCTGATGGGAATGTGTAAATATGCCTCCTTTAAATCCAAAGTTACCATCCAAGCATCTTTGGACAGCATTGGAAGTAGCTGCTGGAGAGTAAGCATCTTGAATTTTGGAATTTCTAGAAAGGTGTTCAAGACTGACAGATCCAGAATGGGTCTCCATGAGTTTTGCTTCCTGGAGACTAGAAAGAGCCTTGAGTAAAAACCTTGTCCCATCTCTGAAAGTGGAACCAGTTCTATGGCTTTCATAGCCAAAAGAGCTTCCACCTGGTTTAAGGCCTCTGTCCATTGATGTTTTGGAAGGTCTGGCCATCCGCTTCGCCTTGGCAGGGTATGAAAATGGAATTTGTAACCTCTTAGAACCACATCCAGAACCCACTTGTCTTGGGTTATATGAGTCCAATTTTGATAAAAAAGAGAGAGTTTTCCTCCGAGAGGGGCTTTCAGGCAAGAAGTTCCTGCAGCCCAACAGAGGGAGTCATTGAGTTTGTTTCCTATGAGTTTGTGACCTGTCCTCTCCTCCCCTAGGGGTGTAAGCAGTCCACTGTCTTGGTCTATAAGAACCTTGTGTTTGAGGCCTTCCTCTGGAGCATCTATATCTACCTCTCTGAGGCCTGTCTGAAGTGGGAAAAGACCAATTTTTAGAAGGCCAATTTCTGCTAAATCTTGGTGGCTGTACTTGTAAGAAATCTTTAACTGTTTGCATGGATTTCGCCTTATCCTCCATCTTTTTAATCACTTCTTCAGCTTTTGATCCAAACAAAACATTATGCTGAACAGGTGCATCCAATAATTTAGCTTTCACTTGTTCTGGCAAATTTTGTTCCTTTAGCCATGCATGCCTTCAGCAGCCCTACAAGAAGCCTCCAAGGCATCAAATCCACAGTGTAAACCATGCTTTCCAACTTGCTCAGTGGCATGTAATAAGTCATGTAATTCCTTATCATCTGCACAGGCAGAAATGAAAGTAAGCTTTTGTTTTAAAACAGACAAGAGAAATTGATGGTATTTCAGCACATGAAACTGACAGTTTAAAGCCCTGATGGACAAAGTAGCAGAAGTGTACACTTTTTTGCCCCATCTTTCTAAAGATCTAGAGTCCTTTTCGTGGGAATGGGATTTTTGGCAGAAGCGGCCTTAACTCCCTTGGGGCCCTGAGAAATGGTTTCAGGGTCAGTAGAAGGGTTCTTGTATAAAAACTGGTGGGAATCAGGAACCCTGTAATATCTATCCGGCTTGACAGGAGCAGGAGGAAAAGAATCAGGGGTTAAATTAGCCTCCGAAAAAGCATCATCCACAATATCCAAAACAGGAGGAATAGCCAGGGGTCTATGTTGGGGGAGAAGAAGAAAATCCTTTAGTCTTTTCTTAGATTCTGAATACTCCTGTCCTTCCAAGTGGAAATGTTCCCTCATTTCATGCAAAGTTTCCCCAAAAGAGAAATCCTCAGGGGGAGAAGCTGAGGGAATAGATTCCTCAGCATCAGAATCCTCATAAGGAGGAAAAGAATATTCCTGGTCAGAAGAGGAAACTGAAGAAACAGAAGCCTGATCAGAGGAATCATAATAAACATCTTGCCTTGACCTTTTATCTGGAGGGGGATGTGAACCCCTAATCATAGTAAGTAAATCCTCCGCCATCTTGAGTAACTGTTTCTGTGACTTGGGAGCCGGTTCAGAAGAGGCTTGTGTTGCAGTCTTTGATTTAGAAGGAGTCTTTGCCTTTGTCTTTGGCTTTGCCTTTATTATAAGCTGAGTAGGCCTGAAAACCCCTTCGGAAGCCGGTACCTGCACAGCGGCTCCGGAGCATTGTCCGAAGGTCCTGCAATAGAGATATTTAAAGGCCTTGTTGGCTCCTCATGAGAGTCCGTTTTGGCCATTGGTTCTGAAATGGGGCTGCAAAAGTGCTTCAATGACGACGGCCGAACCTGAAGCTAGCTTCGCTTGTGCGCTATCATCATATTTGGACCTCGGAGGCCTGTCTTTATCCTTGCGACGTTTGTGAACTCCGGTAGCCGGAACTGTATCCGACGACATTTTGTAGTTAAAGCGCCTACCGAAGTAATGAAAAGCAAAATCGTACCTTCGTTTAATTGTACATTGATTGAATCTAGCACAAAACCGACAACTAGCTACGTCATGGTCAGGGCCTAAGCAAGGAATACAGTAAGAATGAAAATCCTTATGAGGTATTTGCTTCCCACATGAAATGCAATTATTAACTTTTTCTGACATCGGACTGGAGCAAGAAAAAAGTTTCAACGGGTACTTAGCTTTGAGTGGAGAAGAAAGTCTTCGGACTGAAGTTTATCAGAAAAAATCGTCAGGAGTCAGCCGACCGGCACTTGCGAACTGCTATCACCACATGGCAAGAAAGACTGGAGAAAATGGCGTCGGCTGTCAGCTTTGTACTCCTGGCACTCTGACGTCAGGGAGCATGGTTGAACAGCCGACGCCGGACCCAGACTTTGGGATTCTGGCCGACCGAGGACTGCCTGCCGGCAGGGGAGAACCCTACAGTCATGACTGCAACAGTGAAACACGATGAACACCTGGTGTTGTTCCAACTAAATTAATAAATTTGTTATCTAATGTTAGAAGATGCCAATGTTTCTGTATTATATCTTACAATCTTATTATTGTTAGTACAGTTGGTCACTAAGGAGGTGGGGCGTCTACTTTTATTATTCATAGCATTTCTTCTAGGCATATAGGTTCATAGGTTCATAGGTAGGTACTAGGCTATCGACCCAAGGGCCTATGTAAGCTTAGCCAACAAGGTTCCCTGGTTTATGCCACCCAAGAAAGTTATTTTCCTGTACCACTGTCGAGCAGAAACACAGAAGTGATCCCTGGGGTGTATTTCCTATCTCCCATCCACTCATCAAGATTTTTCTTGAAGAGTGCTAATGAAGAACTTTGCTTGACATAGATGGGTAACCTGTTCCAGAGTATGGGAAGTCTCTGGGACAGGAATCTATCCCTTCAGCATGTCTTGTTTGTTGTGGTGACAAGGTTTAGGTCTTTAGAGCATGTAGCTCGGAGGGATTGGGATTTCTTTAGGTGTAGCATGTCCAACAGCTCTGGGCTTGACATAGCTTTATATGTTAGGCAGAGATCACCTCGGCGTAGGCGATATGCTACAGAGTAAAGCTGGAGTTTTTTAAGGCGGTCAGTGTAGGGCATTTGTTTGAGTCCAGTAATCCTCTTTGTGAGGTACTTCTGTGGCCTTTCCAGCTGCTGCAGATGTCTTGTGAGGTACATTCTAAAAGGGGCATTGTACTCTATAATGGGTTTAATGAGTGTTGAGTAGAGGGGAACAATGACCTCTTTTTTCCTGGATGAGAACCCTTTTATGATGAGGTGTGCCACGTAGAAGGACTTCCTGACTACTGTGGCGATGTGACTATCAAAGGAGAGACTACTGTCCAACTGGGTCCCAAGGTCTCTTATCACACATTTGGTGTTAAGTAGATTGTTGCCTATGTGGTAGTTCATGGATACAGAGTTTTAACAAAGGGGATGACACTGCACTTTTTGGCATTGAGCTTGAGGCCATGGCTCTGTCATCAGGCATCTGTCTTAGCGAGGCCCTTCTGTAAGATGTCCACATCATTTGGGGACTTGACTATGGCTCCTAGTTTGCAGTTGTCTGCAAACTTCATTAGCCAGAGGCCTTCTGTGGTAGCCTGTACTTCAGAGAAGTAGATACCAAACAGGAGAGTTCCCAGGATGGAACCCTGTGGTACTCCACTTGTCACTGCTTTGAGGTCAGATTTGGAGTCTGCAACTTTTACAGTGTGGGTTCTGTCACTGAGCCAGTTGGCAACCCATCTTGTGATGTAGGGATTTATACCTAGTTTAGTGAGTTTAGCTATAATTCCAGAATGAGGGATGGTGTCAAAAGACTTGGCTAGGTCAAGATAGGCTGTGTGAACCACCTTACCCGCCTCTATGGCTTTGGTGACTGCCTTAAAGAAGTCGATCAGGTTCAGGAGGCATGATCTGCCTTTCACAAACCCGAACTGGGTGGGATCCAGAGTTTGGAGGTTACCAATGTCTTTGTTTATGAGTTCCATGATGATACGTTCCATGGCCTTGCAGACCAGGCTCGTCAGGCTAATAGGTCGATAGTTCCTGGGATCAGTGGTGGCCCCCCCTTTGTGGAGTGGGATAACTGTTGCTGTGCACCACTCAGTGGGCAGAAAACCTGATGCAAGGCTATTATTGAACATGGTGCTTAAGTGGGGAGCCAGTTCGTTCTGAAGTTCGTGTAAAACGCAGCCTGGAATGTTGTCCGGTCCCATGGATGCTGTGTTTTTGGCTTTAGAGAGTCAGCTTTTACCTGCGTAGTTGTGATTACAGGGACTCTGCATTCTTCCTGTATAGATATGGGCCCTTTAGGGGGTGAGGGGGTGGGGGTAAAGTTAGCACTGAACCTATCTGCCAGGATGTTGGCAATATCAGTTGGTTCTATAATTTTTGTGTCTTTGTGATGTAACTCAGAGCAGATCTGGGTGTTGCCATCGATATTCTTGACATAGCTATAGAATGCTTTGTGGTTGCCCTTGGAATTAGTGGCGATTTTGTTTTTGTAGTTAGCTTTGGAGGATCTTATAAGGCATCTCAGCTTCTTACTGAGGCTGACCACAGAGCTCCTCCACTCATGGGATTTTACTCTCTTTTGCAACAGTTTCTTCCTTCTGTTGTACAGTTTGTTTATGGCAGGGGCCACCAGATTGGCTTCCTTTTTTTGGAGGATAACGTCTTAGTTCTGTTTGGGACAGCATGATCCATGCACTCATGTAAGTGCTTATACAGTGCATTTGTGTAAGATTCAGCAGTTGTAACTCTATTGTCCATCTGCATGGGTGTCATAAAGTTCACCACTGCTGTCTTAAGAAGCATGAAGTTGGCTTTGAAGAAATTTTTTACCATGGTTTCCTTAATGGGGGGGTGGAGGTGGGATGTGGATATCAAGGGTGATTAGCTTATGGTCGGATCGGACCAACGAGGAGTTGACTTCAGCTGTGGAACACTGGTCACTCATGTTGGTAATGACTAGGTCTAGGATATTGTTGCCCCTGATGGGGGGTGTGGATAAGTTGATCCAGGGCATTGGAGTTTATGAATTCTAGAAAGCATTGAGCTAAGGATTTGGTACACAAGTAGTTTTCCCAGTTAATAGTGGGGTAGTTGAAGTCACCCATTATTAGGGTGTTTGGTTGAACCCTAATATTTTCCAGTACATCAAGAAAAGTGGAGTGGGAATCCTGGGGCATGGTGGGGGATCTGTAGCAAGCTACAATTTGGATTGCAATTTTGCCCAGAGTTAGTTGCACTTGGATAACCTCAGATGCATTATGCTGAGCAACTAGCCTGGAGGTGTGGATATCCTTAATGAATATGGACACGCCTCCGCCTTTGGTGTTTCGGTCCAGGTTACATGGCCGAAAAGTGTGGTATGAATTATAGCCTGGTAGTGCAGGGGTGCTCTCTGGAGCCTTGAACCAGGTCTCAGTCACTGTACAGATATCGATGTTCTCCATTTTAAGGAGTGCCTCGAGTGAGTGCATTTTGAGATTTAGACTTCTAGCATTGAGTAGCATTACCCTCAGTTTTTGCTTGCCTGTTCATGTTACGCTGGTGAATTTGTTATTTGAACCTTACCTAAAAAAGGCACTATAGGGGCAGCAAGAGCCTTAGCCACTATCTGGAATTCCAGGGGTGACAAGTGCAGGCCATCTGTGGCAAAGCATCGTCATCTGTCAACCATGTCATCCCAAGCAGACAGATATTGGATCTCCTTAGAATGACACCAGAAGCTTGGTCAATTGTTGAAGTCAATCATTTTGTCCTTGTACTGCGGTATAATTCGGGGTGATGGCAGAATGCCACTCAGCGCTAGGGTCATACCTGCCTGGGCTACAAGATTGGAGAGCTCTTCCATGTCTCTTTCCATGTAGTCCAGGGAGGTACGTCTCAGGTCATTCACATCAACATGGACAATGACAGAGTCATATTTGTACTTGTTGTGGAGTGACCTGAGTGAGTGGGTTATGTGGCAGATCCTGGCATCCGACAGGCAGCTGACAGTAATGTTCTCCTTATTTAGCCTGGTGAGTGGGACATCAGTGTGCCTGACTATAGAGTCACCTATGACTGGTGTGTTGGGTACGTTGTTTTGCCTTATTGGCTGTGGTTGAGTGGCACACTGAGTCTGTGGGCTATGTGTCATTTGGGTTGTGTTGGGGGATGGAGGTTGCTTGCGTTTCTGCTTTGGAGGTCTCTGTTGCTCAGACAGATTATTACTGAGAGCCTCCGCAAATGTTTTTGTGTTACTATGTGTGGATTTTGGTGGTGTAGATTTAGTGAGACTATGTTTACCTTCTCCTCATGACTGTCAAGTTCAGTCTTGGTTGGAGAGAGCTTTACCTCCAGTTTGGCTAGACAAGTGCATCTCTCACAGGTTGTAGTGTTGGGTGGTAGGAGGAGAGGGTTGTTTGTGTACATGAGGCAATTTCTACATTGTCTCAAGATGCCCAGATTCATCAGATAGACAGGAGAGAACACTGGGAGCTGACCCTTGGACATGCCTGAATAAAAAACTATTTTCCTCTAGATAAGTGAGGAAAGTGAGTACAAGAACTGTTTTTCTCTAACAAGTGATAAAAGGTTCTACATGTCGTATCATTTACATTATATGTCGAGGCAATCAGATACATACTTGGTAAAGATGAACATGGGATTGGGAGGTTGGCCTAATGGTTAAGGTGTTTGCCTTACAAACACAAGGTGCAGGGTTTGAGTCTCACAAGGGATAATTGGCTAGGCTTAAAATGGCTCACAAGGTTAGTTAGCTTGGTACTAATCTATGAACTAATCTATGAATCTACGAACCTAAATGAATCAAAACTTAAAACAACTACTATGTAATGACAAGAAAGTAAAGCAGAACAAAGATCAAAGGTTAGGGACATACTCTTGTAGGCACTGTTCTGTACGTAAAGTGTTAAGCAAGGAACAGGTTTTTGAACATCCTACCCTAGATTTTGTTTTTTTGACCTAGATTTTATGCTGACTGCACTACTAAGCATTTGATATATTTGGCTACATGTGACTCTTGCCCATGTTTTTACATGGGCAAAACTATCCAAAAATTATGAGATAGAATACTTAAACATCTCTCAGATATAAGGAAGGGAGATATTAAAAATGCACTAGCCAAACATCAGCTAGAATTTCCTAAACACCAATTTACATATAGGGCATTGCAGTGTATACATAAAACTTTGAGAGGGGGTGATGTGAACAACTACTTGGAACAGAATGAGTTAAAATGGATTTTACGGATGTAAGCACATAGATTTCCTGCCCTTAACAATTGTGTTAGTATTAAACCTGCCCTTAAGGGGCGGAAGTTAAAGAATCACAAGCACAAATGATTTGAGATGTAATATTCTCCTACTAATGGTGATGTCATTTTGGCACCAATTCTTAGTATTGTTATTGGTCAGTTTGTATTATAAATATAGTATGTATTGTCTTGTTAAATATGAGTATCTGAGGAAGCATTTGTTTTATGCGAAAGCGCTTGTCCTATATGTTTTTGAAGTGCTGTTTTTATTAAAGTGGAGTAAATTTAGCCGTGGTTATCCAGCTGTTTTTTTATAAAGATTTACTTTCTCTATCTGGATATTCAGTATGCACTGGTGATTTTTTTCTTTTGTTTTTTTTTTCTTTAGTACCTGCTGACCATTGGGCCACTGTCACTGTTCACTTTCACCCCATATGAGGATAAGAGAAATCCATGGTGCTGCAGTCATTCAGGTAGCATTGAGAGGCACTTCTTTTTAAGTGCCTAACCCCGCCCATTGGGCAGGGCTAAGCAACCTAAATCATTATGGGGGACACTATGCCATTTTGTGCATGTGTACTCTTCTATGCACCTCCCAAATAAGGCAACCAGATTTGTGGCTTGTTGAGCCAAACACACTGGAGATTCCCAAGTTGTAGGTCATTCAACAGTCCCTACACACTAAAAACATAAAGGGATTAACTAATGAACTTGATACATTGAAAAAACAAAGTTAGCAAAGTGCAGGTACATAAACAAAATAGCCTAAAAAAATGATTATTTAACAATTACTACAAACAAAACAAAAACATGATGAATCTTAGAAAACTTTACAAGAGATGAATGTGTTGCCACAAACTTGGGCATGTATTTCAACAAAATCTGAAGAAATTTAAAATGGTTAACGTTAATGAATTTAGCAACTAAGTCTGAGAAGGTTCAGTTATCTGCGCACAAGTTGAAGATAACCCGAGATATAACTAATAGCACCTTTTTTCCAGAAGTTACCAGTATCAGAAGTGTAGCGAGGGTTGGGGGAAGGAGGCAGCCACCCTAGGAAATGTGTTGGGGGGGGTGCGATAGTCAGATCCATTTTCTTCCACCGCACATAAACATGTGGGACAGTAGACCATGAAGGTGATAGCACCTAGTGCTGTTCCTAAAAGGACTCTGACGTAGAGTGTTGGGGCATTAGGGTATCAGGACATGCTCCTCCTCCTTATGAGATGAGGAGTGCCAGATCGTAGAAGGGACCTTTTTTTCTCCTCAGCCTAGTGTTTTGGGGCTCTACAATTTGTGAGTGGCACTGGGCACCAAATGAGCCCACCATAGTTTGAGTCAGTATTATAGTTAGCCAGACTGCATCCCTTATCTGAAGACGGGTGAGCTGGCATTGGTGACTCACTCCCATCCTCGCACCACCAAACTCCTCCAGCACCTGAGCAACTACTCGACCTTAGGTTGTCCAATCTATGGTCAGGTACTCATACCTTATGCCACAGAGCCAGGTAAAATTGAGTGGGCTTTTCACAAACTCATTTCAGACTCACCATCACACGAGACACAACAGAACAACTTGAAAATCAAGACTAGGACCTAAATGTTGAAAATGTAATAGAATATAGAGACAGGTTAAGTACAGAAAAGCATTAATATTCATCACAGCTGTAGCGAATTATAATATCTGGCTACTTACCTTACAGATGCAGTGCCCAGCACTGTCACATAAGCTGTCCACACTTCCTCTGGGATCACAAACGCAGCCACCTGCAAGATTTTCCAACCACATTATAAATCATACAAACAAGCAACAGCTGTATAAATAGAGGAAAAAACTCCACTCCCTGGCTCATTGCAGCAATGAAACAAGCAAATAATACAACTGAATTGAATACCTTTTTTTTACATAAACAACTTCCCTTCTACTTATTATTTAGTTATTTATTGACAATTTGTTTACTAGGAAATGTCCTACTAAACAATTTATCCATTTTCAGTAGAGGCGCTGGAGAAAAGCTCCACATGCAAAAATAAAACAAAAAAAGACAGGAAATACATATACATAGGTGAAAATTGACATCATATGGCAATATACCGTAAACAGATAGATTTATACAAATATTACTACACATATGATACATAGACTAATACATATATATCATCATTAAAACAAGATAAATGCAATACCGTGTAGCTTTGAACAGTGCTGACGTGTTACAAGTGCAAGAGTTTATTACTCAGTCATAAAGCAAATGTAAAAGTGAAATATTCAAACAGTGGAAAAGCAGGAGATGCGGTAGGCAGGGGAGAACAAGGAAAACATATTTGTTAGAGTTAATAAGTGGAGTAGATATAGGAGGCAGGAGAAATAATGAGTGAAAGCAAAATTAAGAATAAGAGAAATAAGAGTAAGAGAGAACTAAAACAAGGAAAAGAAGAGATACAATGTATTGGTATTAGAGAAGGAGCTGACATTTTAGCCAGGAGGGCAGCAAGTGCAAAGCCAGGAGTCAGAGAGACATTCTTTTAGCTGAGGCTTAAATAAATGAAAGTTATGTATTGCTCTGACTGGTGCATGGATCACATCCCAGACTTTTGCTACAAAGTGTGAGTACAGACTTTGGCCTCAGTTTTGTAAGGCTTATAGATGTCAAGCAGATTTTTGTTAGAAGTTCAGAGGTGACATGCTTACTATACTCGTCTTAGCTTGCATAAATTCAATTCTAAAAATTCGCCTAAATGTCCATACTGTAAGGATCAAGTGGCTGACCTTTTACACATGTTCTGGAGCTGTAAATGCATATACAAACTTTGGAATTCCCTAAAAATTCAGTTACAAAAGATGGGTTATCAACATTCTACACTTTCCTGGGAATTTATGATTCTACATATTCCTCCGAATAATTTGGATAAATCCCAAATAATTATACTGATAAATATTTTCTTGCTAATGAAACTTTATATAGCTACAAATTGGTTGAACCCATCCCAAACTTCATGGGATAACTTTAAAGGATTAGCGATGAAACATATTTTAGCTCACAAATTATTAATTAAGGGTCATAGGAAAAACATAAATAATCCGAAAATATGGGAAAAATTTTTTAATATTCTGTTGGCTTAAGATTCTAATCCACTTTAACCCCTGGACATGTAAGTGTATATCTGTGTTTAGCATCAATTATCTGTTTAGATTGATCTTGTTTAATTGATGGAAGCATTCGTGTATATAGTGTATATATTTTGTAGTAGCATTTGGGCTTTGTTTTATTTTCTTGGGTTTGTTTATGTAATATTGTTAGTTTATTCAGAAAAATAATAAAGATTGATTATGGAAAAAAAAAAAAAAAAAGATCAGAGGTGACAATTTGGGAGGTAGTGGTGCAGATCTGTACTTATACCTGGGCAGGAATGGGATTAAATATGCTTTTGTGTGTTAAGAGAAGTTGGGTGTAATTTTGTTGGTGACATGGAATCCTAAATGAAAGAGCTGCATTGGTTGGGTTTTAATTAAATCTAGAACAGAAGCTGCTGTTTACAAAAGGGATAATTAGTGGGGCATATAAAATATTGCACAATAACTACATAAATCAATCATAAATGGTTAGAAAAGGTTGGGAAGAGAGGTTAGATAGGCAATTCACAAATAAACACTGGGAGGACATATGTATGGCTCCCAAGTATGCAACACAGTTTAGAAGATTTAGGATTTTTGCCTGCAAGTGTTTATATATACTTTTACATCCCAAGCAGACTTCAAAGAATTTTTCCTCAGGTAGATGGCAAATGTTGGAGGTGTGATGTGGAAGAAAAAGGAAACTGGAAACATGTTTTGGGAGTGTAATGAGCTGGCAGACTTTAAAAATATCCTACAGAGAAAACTGGGGGAGCAAATGAGTGTAACTAAGGAAATTATTTTTTAAGCTGAGATACAGGATCAAAATTTATTAGACTTAGTAAGGCATTGTTAAGTTTAAATCTGGTGACAGCCAAAAAAAAGCAATTACTAGAAAATTGAAATCAAAATATAGACTAACTGTACTTGATGCAGTCAATTTTGTAAAACATAAACTAACTTTAGAAAAAGGTAGGAGTGAATTACATAGAAAAAATGTAAATTGTAGGAATAATACATGTAGAAAAATGTTTTGAAGGAGAAATGAGGTTTAAAAGAAGGCAGAACTTGAACAATTTAGGTAATGTTGCCTAGACAGTAGGTTATATAACAATATTTGTTGTTGTTGTTGTGTCTTTCGGCTTTTCCCGGTTAGGGGTCGCCACAGCGGAACTCTGGTCCGCTAATGATTGGCAGCAGATTTTTACATGCCGAGTTGCCAGCCCTGACGCACAACCTTCAATGAAGATATGCCCATTCACGCATGTCTCCACACAGAAGACGCTCTAGCTGAGAATCGAACATGATGTCTTACTGTGAGGCGACAATGCTACTGCAGCACCACCACAGCAGTTATATAACAATATTCGTGATATATAATATTTGTAAATGTGGATTTGTTAATATGGTTTGATTACTTTTCTACAACTGTAAGCTTGACTATGTCACAAGTGATAATTCAATAAAGGTGTTTAAAAAATGTTGGTGGGATAATTCTAGCCAATTTAAAGCTTTTTAGTGGAGAACAGTGATGTGTTCTGTGACTTATATGAGCTGCAAATATAGCTACCTTGTTGTAACATTGTTCTAGTTTTGATTTTTGGGTGGCCAGGAGGTTAGTCAAGATGGAAGAACCACATAATAAAGAGGAGAGTAGGCATATAGGGGCAAGAGTGACTGGTGGATGCAATAAGGAACCTTTTGGCTCTATAGCTTTAATTGATTTTTGCAATTTTTTTAATATTGCTCTTTATGTTGAGATCATATTTGAGGTGGTCATCAAGGAGATGGTGGTAACAAAGCCAGTTTTCAACAGAGTTAAAGGCATGGTGTACAATCTTTTCTAAATTTTCTAGACTGTCAGAAAGGCTGATAAGGGTGGAATTGTTTGCATACTGTACAAGGGATGCTTGTATGATGACTGTTTATAAAGACATTAAATAGAAGAGGACCAATAACGGACCTTTGTGGGACACTTGTAATGGTGGTCAGATAAGAGGAAAAGGTAGAATTCCATCTGACTGCCTGGTAGTGTTCTGACAAATAATTCAACCTCTGAAAAGAGTATGATGTAAGATGTCCATTGTGGACAGTTTTAGTAGTTTTTTATTTGACGCAGTATTTAAATATTTTGATAAGTCTAGGAATAAGGAAGATACAAGTTTACTTCTATCCCTGGCTTTATTTATGTTTTCTGTAAAAGTTAGGAGGGCAGTTGTTGTGCTGTGGGCAGGTCTAAAACCATGTTGACTATTGGTTAGTAACTGTTCCTTTAAGAGATGCTGGAGTAGTTTGCTTATGGACACATTCTTTCCAATATTTTTCATAGGTTGGTACTAAGCTATCGGCCCTAGGGTCTATACAAGCCTAGCCATAACAATTCCCTGGCTATTTCTTCCCACAGTATTTACTTCCCTGGACCCCTGTCTAGCAGGGCGACTGACGTGATCCCCGGGGTGAATTTCATACCTCCCATCCAATCATCAAGCTTCCTTCTGAAGAGGGCCAATGAGGTGCTCTGCTTGACATGTATGGGCAGTCTGTCCAGAGTCTGGGTAGTCTCTGGATCAGGAACCTATCCCTCCAGCATGTTTTGTTTATTGTGATGACAAGGTTTAGATCCCTGGAGTGCGTGCCTCTGAGGGATTGTGATTTCTTTAAGTGTAGCATGTTCAACAGCTCTGGGTTTGACATGGCCTTGTATGTTAAGCAGAGATCGCCTCTGAGTAGACAATATGCGACAGAGTATAGGTGGAGTTTTTTTAGACGGTCAGCATAGGGCATCTGCTTTAGGCCTGTGATTCTTTTAGTGAGGTATTTCTGCGGCCTTTCCAGTTGTTGCAGATGTCTTGAGAGGTACATACCAAATGGGGTGTTGTATTCTATAATGGGTCTAATGAGGGATGAGTACAGTGGGACAATGACCTCCTTTTTTCTGGATGAAAAGCCCTTAGTGATGAGGTATGCCAAATAGAATGATTTCCTTATTATTGTGGCAATGTGGTTATCAAAGGTTAGACCACTGTCCACCTGTGTCCCTAAGTCTCTTATCACACTTTCGGTGTTTAGTGTACTGCTACCTATGTGGTAATTCACAGGTACATGGTTTTTCCCAAAGGGGATAACTATACATTTCTTGGCATTGAGCTTGAGCCCGTGGCTCTAGCACTAAGCATTTGTTTCTGTAAGGCCCTTTTGTAGAATATCCACATCATTTGGGGATTCAGTAATGGCTCCCAGTTTGCAGTCATCTGCGAACTTTGTTAGCCAGAGTCCCTTAGTGTTGACCAGTACTTCAGAGAAGTAGATGCCAAAAGAGAGCGGTCCCTGGACTGAACCCTGAGGTACTCCACTTGTCACTTGTCTGGAGCTGGATTTGGAGTCAGCTACTTTTACAGTGTGGGTTCTGTTAGTAAGACAGTTGGCAACCCATTGAGTGATGTAGGGATTAATGCCCTGCTTAGTAAGTTTATTTATGATTCCAGAGTAGGGGATGGTGTCGAAGGCCTTGGCGAGGTCCAGATAGGCTGTGTGGACCACCTTACCCTTGTCCATGGCTCTGGAGACTCATTCAAAGAAGTCAATCAGGTTCAGGAGACAAGATCGTCCCTTCACAAACCCAAACTGAGTGGGGTCGGTGTTTGAAGGTTGCCTCAGAGAGGGAAAAGATGGCAATGAGACAGAAGTTTAATATTTTGGCAGAAGTACCACCTTTGTGAAGAGGGATGCTAATGGCATTTTTCCAGATTGTAGAAATATGATTCCTGTACTTACCTGTTTAAAAGGATTGATACTGGATATGCAATGGTGTTAGCAGCAATTTTGAGGTATTCTGCAGGAAGGTTATCAGCAGACTTTGAGCAGGGTTTAAGTTTGGATAATAATTTTTTATGAAGGAGGCAGCAACTGGTTTTAGTGTGAGGGTAGGGGTATTAGGAGATGGAGATAGACATGTATCAGGTGAGTCAGGAAAGGACTCACTCTTGAGAGCAGCTATGCTGTCAATGAAGTTCATAGGTTCATAGGTGTTTACTACACAATTGACAACAAGGGCCTTTTAAAACCTAGCCATGTATCTCAAATCTGTTACAAGTTCTGGTACCCTTGATAAGTGTAAGCAGGTGCTTCAGAATTGAAACATTTACAAGCAGGGGCCTGGGAGATGAACTGTTTACATGTTGCCGGTGCACCATTAGAGACACAGGTGCCAAACCAGGGATTAATTTCCTGCTACCCATCCAATTGTCCAACAGATACTTGAATTGGGTTAGGGAGGAATTCTGCTTCACATGGATGGAAACCCTGTTCCAGAGAAAGTGTAGTCTCTAGGATAAATACCTGTATCTACAGCAGGTCCTACTTATATCACAGGCAAGGTTTAAGTCTTTAGAATGGATAATTCTGGTGCTGTTTGTTTTGTGGATATCCAGGCATTTTATTAGAGTAGGGTTTGATGACGCCTTGTGTCAGGCATAGATCTCCTCTCAATAGCCTGTAGGAGACAGAATACAGGGATAAGGCCTTGAGGTGGTCTGCAAAGGACATGTTACTTCTGCCCTGTATTCTTTTAGTGAGGAACTTCCGTGGACATTCCAATTGTTGGATATGCCTGGTTAGGTACATACCAAAGGGGAATTTGTACTCAATGATAGGTCTGATGAATGCCAAACACAGCGGAACAATGACTTTCTTGGAACTTGATGTCATACATTTGTTTATAAGTTGCACAACACAGAATGATTTCCTCATTACTATAGACACATGAAGGTCAAAGGCTAGATTCCTGTCCATGTTTGTCCCCAAGTTCCTGACTACTAGGTCAACCCTTAGGGGTGTGTTGTCAATACGATAATTACCACAGGTGAATGACTTCCCAAAGGATAATATTATGTATTTCTTGACATTAAGATTTAGTCCATGGCTCTGGCACCAGTTGTTTGTCCGTGTCAGATCATCCTGGAGAACATCTGTGTGGGTGATTCAATGACAGCTCCTAATTTGCAATCATTTGCAAATTTAGTCAGCCAGATGCCACTGACATTGGCCTTGACTTTAGAGAAGTAGATGCCAAAAAGGAATGGTCCCAGGACCGATCCCGGAGGGCCTCCACTTGTGACTGGCCTCTTTGTAGAGGTGGACTCTCCAATTCTAACTTCCTGGGTCCGCTATCCACTGGGTGACTTTAGGGTTTGTTAAATTTGTCAACAATGCTCAAGCAGCAGATTGTGTCAAATGCCTTGGCCAGGTCACAGTAGGCAGTGTGAACCATTTTGCTCTCATCCATTGCTTTGGTGACCTTCTCAAAGAAATCCACTAGGTTGATTAGGCATGACCTGTACTTGATGAAACCAAATTGGGTTGGGTCTAGTGTCTGGAGGTTTCCCATGTCATTATTGATCATTTCCATGATAATTCTTTCCATGGCTTTGCATATGACACTAGTGAGTCTATAGTTTCTGTCGATGGCCCACCTTTGTACAGAGGGATGACTGTTGCTGTTGTCCATTCATGAGGCATGAAGCCCGTTTGCAGGCTACAGTCAAATAGCATAGGTTCATAGATTAGTACTAGGCTAACTGCCCTTGCGAGCCATTTTAAGCCTAGCCAATTATCCCCTGTGATATTCAAACCCTGTACCTTGTGTTTGTAAGGCAAACACCTTAACCATTAGGCCACCCTCCCAACCCGCAGTACATTGACCTGGCCAAGGCATTTGACACAATCCCATGCTCGGGCATTGTTGCGCAAGCAATTCTAGATGGCCTTATAGTTCATGTTTCATGCTATTTATAAAGCATCCTGGGGTATTATCTGGGCCCATTGATGCAGTGTTCTTGGCCCTACAGAGCACTAAGGACCTGTCCCCTAGTAACAGCGAGGGAGTTATATTTGAAGGTATTTCCTGAGGGAAGGTTGATGGGGAGAGAGAAGTAAAGTTGGAGTTGAATTTGTTGGCCAGTAGGTTTGCTATACCTACTGGCTCAGTATAGGTGGCTCCAATTACAATGAGCTCTGCACACAATTGTGTACTGCCTTTGTGAATACAGACATAGTTAAGAATGCCTTGTGGTTGTCCTTAGCCTGGGAGACCAGATGTTCATCTAATTTGGCTTTGGTAGTCATTACTTGTTCTCTGTGTTGTTTGTTTAGTCTGATAAGAGTGCTTTTATCCTGCTGGGTGCTGCACCTCCTAATTTTTGCCCTGATTTTTATCTTTCTGGGTGCTGCACCTCCTAATTTTTGCCATGATTTTCTTCCTTCCTTCTGGTATGCAGCCTATTGATGTTGTGATTCCACCAGGGTGGCTTGTTTTTTGAGTTTGTTCTGTAATTCTTCCTAGCAGCTACAGCTGCCTCTATGCAGCTATTAACATGCTTGTATATAGTTTCTGTGAACAGTTCTGTGTAGGCAGCAATGTTCTCTGGGTTTATGGGGGCTTGACATTTTGCCATGTTATCACGTAATAGTAGAAAGTTAGCCTTAGAGTAGTTCCTCAATACTCCAGGGTTAGCTGGGTTTACAGGTTTTATTTCTACTTCAAAGGAGACAACATTACACTAAGGGGTGTGCAGCACTCTCCCGTATTACTGAGAACCATATCCAGTATGGCTGAACCCCTTGTTGGTGTATTGATAATCTGGTCCATGGAGTTTGTGTTTACAAAATCTAGGAATTTCTGTGCCTGGACGTTTGGTGTCATATATGATTCCCAGCTAACAGTGGGTAATTAAAGTCACCCATGATTATGGTATTGATTATGGTATTAGGTTGGATGGTGAATGTTTTCAATAAGTTTAAATATATGGTATGGGTTTCCTGGGTCATAGGGGGGGACCTATAGCTTGCACGTTGGATTTTGCCTATGTTGATTTGAATGTGGAGAAACTCAAGTGAATTGTCCTGTTTGACCAAACCTGAGGTATATTTACTTTTGATGTAAATCGAGACACCTCCACATTTAGCCCCTGTCTGTGTACTACCTGGTCTAAATGCGTGGAAGACATTATAACCTTGCAGTGTTGTGCTCTCCACGGCTGAGCAATCTCACAGACATCAGCATTCTCTAGGGTGAAGACAGCTTCTAGGGAGTGGAGCTTTTTGTTTAGATTCCTAGCACTGAGCACCTTTAGATTTTCTTGGTTTTGATTGGCTATTTCGGAAGTACCTTCAGTTTGGTATTGCCTAAAAAAGGCACTACGGGGGAGGACAAAGTTTTAGCTGATATTCAAAAGCCTAGAGGGGAGAGGTGCAGACCATCCCTGACAAAGCAGCAAGGTCTGTTGACCATCTCCTTTCATGTTGATAAATATTGCACCCCCTTAGAATGACACCAGAAATTAAGCCAGTTGTTAAAGTCAGTCATCTTTTATTCAAAATGTGGCATCATCCTTGGAGAAGGTAAAATGCTAATCAATGTTAGGCTTACACCAGTCTGGGACACATATTCTGAGAGTTCCACAATGTCCCTCGTCATATAGTCTAGGGAGGTATTTCTCAGGTCACTTACACCCACATGGACTGACTGAGTCATACTGGTACATGTGGTCCACTGACCTGAGTGTGTGCATAATGTGGTGGAGCCCGGTGAGAGGGACGTCAGTGTGTCACACAATGAAGTGCAAATTAAACTTTGTGGCTGTTTCTAAGGGGGAGTTGAGACAAGATTCAAGGATGTTGTTAGTTCCTGGGTGTAAAATTTGTTTACTGGATGAGCAAAAATTTTTTGAGTTATATCTGTGACTGTTCTGTAAATCATAACAGTTTTGTTTCTTATCAAGGTTGACTTGCTTTTTATGAAGTTCTTTAAAGTGCTGTCAGTGTTGTGGATTCTGGTCTCTGATCCTAGTAACTACACTGCATCAGGAACCCTTCCTGAGCCTCTTAGTGATCACAGTCAAACATATGCTTTCAGATGTATTATTCACCTTGTCAAACAACAAGTATACAAAAATACTTGTAAGCTCTCAGAATTTAACCCTGAATCATTTTCAGCTGCTCTGAACACAGATAACTGGACTGCTCTAAAAGCCTTGCAACTAGATGAGGTATTAGAAAAGCTCAATTTAACTTTTTAAGCATCCTAAACAACTTTTCACCACTACACAGACTACACAGGAAAAGAGTACAGCATAACTTTGCCCCCTGGCTTACTAATCAAAGCTAGAGACAAGGCGTGTGATCCAGTAAAGGATGTCTTCAAGGGTGGTTAAATTGTTTCCAGAGGATGTATAAAACAATTACTCAAATGAAATTCTGCTTGTAGGAGAGAAGAGGATCTGCATTAGTGAATTTGGGCAGAGTTTCTGTAACAGGAAAAACTTCAAGAGTTAGGGTACAGAACAGCTACCTCTCCAGGTTTTTTTGTTTAGCCCAACAGCTCTAATGATGCGGTATCCCAGGGGAATGATTTTATAGTCTTTTATGTAAGGTTTTAGCCATGTTTCAGTAAGATCAATAGTATCTGGTCTATAATGAGAGATCCAGGCATGCAGTTCAATGACTGTTACAAATGCTACATATATTTAGTTTAGTGAAATATAGTTGTTTGGGGTTATTAGGGGTGACCAAAGGGATGTAGGTGACAGGAGGGTAGAGATGGAAGGAGAGCCTGGGTTAGGATGTATTTCACCACATAGTTTAATTCCTGAAGAAAGCTGGAGGGAGTGAAATAGTTTTATAATGGTAATTTTTATTTTTATTTTTGCTTTGTTCTGAGGTGGTAATGAGGAGAGGTAAGAATGTTGTATTTAATGTAGAGTAATAAAGCTGATAAACAGATGTGGAGCAATTTCTGGTGAAGAATTTTGGACAGAATGGTTTAAAAATAGTCTGATGGTAGGTGTGGACATTCTGGGTGTAAGAGGAGTAATTTGATAGTTTGTGAGGACAGAAAGTATTAGAAGTAGAGTTGTTTAGCTAATGAAGAGCATACCTACTTGTAATCAGATGGTGAGGCAATGAAGTTATAAAGTTAGAGACAAAGATCTGTAAGACAATGATGTTACGGAAAGCTAAGAGTGATAAGACTATGGAGTGTGCTGGAAAAGAAGTGATACAGACACAGATGAGAATCGAAGGGAGAAGTGAGCAAGTTGGTTAAAAATGAGATAGACCAAGTTGAGAATCAAATAAAAGAAAAGAATTTGCAGTACTGAGTAAGAATAAGAATGGGTGGGGGGAGAAGTGGTGTAAAGTCAGAAGTAAAAATGAATTATATGAACTAAGGATGTTTAAAGGAGCTGACAGGCAAGTTGGTAAAGGAAGAGGTACGTTTGTAGATCAGAAGAGAAGGGAGTGCAAAGGAAAAGAAAGGTGGATATTTACTGGGCAGTCATAGAGGGATTAAGCGGGAAAGACAATGTCAGACATACTCTGGTGGATGCTGTATTAACAGAGCAGACACTGAGTGAGTGAATGCGTGATTAGGGAAGAGAATATTAATACTAGTGTGATGGATGTTATGGGGTGGGTGAATATGTGGAAACTGTCATGGTATCTTGCTGTGTCTTTAAGCAGGTTTGTGATGGCATGGGGAGGACAGTAGCAGTAAGATTAAATGTGTGGATTAGGGGGGGGTAGCTGAGGAATTGGGTAAAGGAGGGGAACAAATTAAGCCACACATCCCACATCAGTGGGAGACAATCAGTGTGGGTCATTTCAAACCCAGTGATTCAGCACAGCCAGGCCAAGAAAGATAAAAAAATGGCCAGAGGCAGAGTTTTGCTGCAGCTGCTAAAAGAAAGAAACTAAAAATAAAGGTACCCCACTTTAAATTAGTGATAAGGCAAACTCTACAGAGTGGGAGCAGTACAACTCCACTGACGGATCACTGGCTGCTCAAGGATGTTTTAACATGAAGTCAGCCCAAACAAGGGGAGATTACATCAGTAAAAACATAGGTAAACAATGTATGTCCTCTGTACATGCTGTATATGCAGTCTTGACTTTGGCACTGTTCTTAATACTCAGCCTCTGTGAAATAGGATACAAAAGAACATCTACTACAATTATCTAAAGTATTCAGAGCAGTAAAGAGGCAGAGAGGGGTAAAATTACAGGTGCCTTTGAATGCTGGTGGGTAACTTTTCCCAGGTTCCATTCACGTAATCAAACTTTTACAAGTTCGAACCACATATGGTCGAGACCATACATTCGAATTTGTAAAAGTTTAAGTGTTTGAATGGAAATCTCCATAAGCAGAGGCTTCCATTCACTTCAATGTGATGCGATCTCGGAGTTGGTATATTTAAGTAGCGGGGGGTGTGGGCGGTGCAGGGGGACTTGCCCACCTGCTTACAAGTTATTGTTTTTTACGTTTTTTTTTTTTGTACAGTCGAAGTTCTGTAACTTCGAACTTAATGGTTCAACCATTAGGTGTTCAGAGTTATGGAACTTCGACTATCTAATATAGACCCACTTTTCCCTTCACTGATGGGGGCATGCCACACTTTAAAGCAGCTTCTCCCTGTACTTGAATTCCTCCTATCGTGCACTATTACAGATGGTGCCTTAATAGTAGCCAGTAGAGGGGAGAGCACATCCAAGCACTAAATTAAGAAAAGTGTGTGTGTGTGTGTGTGTGTGTGTGTGTGTGTGTGTGTGTGTGTGTGTGTGTGTGTGTGTTGGGAAGGCACATGCTACAGAAGCACCCATAGCAGCACCAATGATCCTCATATAAAATATAATTTTTTGCACAAAAAAATTACTATCAAGAATAACATGGAAGGCGCAGTGGTGCAGCTGTAGTATTGTTGCCTCACAGCAAGAGGTTCTTTGGTTCGATTCTTGGCTCAAGTGCCTTTTGTCCGGAGTCTGCATGTCCTCCCTGCTTTCTGTGGGTTTTCTCCGGGTACTCCGGTTTCTTCCCACATTAAAAATACATGCATCTGGAATGTTTCTCCCTGGGCCTCTGCTAAAGATTGGCTTTGTTCCAAGTCGGACTTTCCTGGTAAACAAATGTTGAAAAAAAAACAGAAGATTAAGTAAAGTACAAATAATATTTACATTACTGTTACAAAACATAGTTACATTAGAAAAAAAATACCGTTAGTGTCAACACCCCTATCTTGTGAGATCATTTATTATTTATTTATTTATTTGCAGTTGGTTTACCAGGATAGTCCATTGGGCCAAAAGAACCCGTTTTCAATGGAGTCCTGGGGAGAAAAGCTCCAAAAACAATTAGCAAGGTTACAATAAGGTATTTAGTTTCAATTATACAATTCCTATGGACTTGGAAATACAGTAGACTAGTGTACAAACATATACAGATATTACAATCTTGTATCGCTGAAAACAATTTACAATATAGAAACTGAGAGGCTTTTACAACTTAGGGTGGGTTACACTGGAGATATCTTTCATACATTCAGGATGAGTAGGTTAATACAATCAAGAGAAAGGTATATGAGCTGACATAGAATCTTTCAATACAGAAACAGAGAACCTTTTCCATCAGAGGGTATATTTACACTAAGGTACCTTTAAGTATTCAGAAAAAGCTAATACAAGCAAGAGCAAGATCTATGAGTTTAGGAGAGTAAGTAGAAATTCTCATTATGAATAGGGGAGGAGAAGTGGAAATTCTCAGTATGAGGAGATTATGTTGGGTGGGAGCAGGAGCATTCCCACTGGGAAATTAGGTGTGAGTGAAGGGATTTTTTGAATGAGAAGTGATTTGTGATAATGATATGCAATAATGTGATATTTGATGTAATTAAAAATATGTTGTCAAAGTCAATCTCTTTTTATATCAAAATCATGCTAATGAACATAGTACTCTAGTTCTAAAGAAGTCTATAAGGACAAAAAACACTTGACTGATGTTTGTGAAGAAGTACTGGTTTGGAAGAGGCTGTGTCTTATTGATTTTTTTACATACCTCTATAAAGTCCGTCTGCTACTCATTGCAACTGTACTTATGTCAAAGAGGGACACAAACACGGCACACATCCTATCATTGGCAGCTTGTCTTCTCAATGAATTTGCCTCTGAAAGCTATGATTCTAACAGAGTTTGCATGTATTTTTACATTGTTGCCAGCTGTTGTAGATTTGATTCAGAGTGGGCTGAACTAAATTCAGAATATAAGCAAATGTGTTAACAATAACTGCCTGCCTACAGTGCAAAAATGCAATGGATTTCAAACTGGCCTGAAAATTCAAGCCTGCTGTAATAACTTGCATATACTGTAATAAGAAATAAACATTTGCCAAAGTTTAACAAATGCTTTAAAACACAAGTTTTGTGTGCATGTTGGTGTGTTCTTGGTTCTGATGAGGGAAGGGAAGCATTTGTTTGACTGAATTCTGGCCAGTATTAAAAAAAAACAAAAAAACAAGAGATAATATCCATCCAAGCCTGCATCTATCCACCCATACATCTTTCCACCCCCTACTCGCTTTTTCCCATTTTGAGTATGGGTTCAGGGTGTCACATTAACAGCGGCCATGGGTTGATGGAAAAAAAAAAGACATAATATTTTCATGTGGTATTACAAAAGACAATATATTCATGTGGTCTTAGAAAAGAATGACATTTAAACTGAAAGACTGAAATCTTCTGAAGTGGTAGGCTGTATTTCCAAAATTAGCATTTATAAGCATTTTAAAAGCAAAGTTTTAACACAAATTTGAGATTACAAATATGTCAGGAAATTTTATTTTGTGTAGTTCCTTTTGCCTGAGCAGAGCAGAAGCATTTAAACACTCCAGTGGCCTTATCTATCAGAATGGATCCAATGTTTCTATTTGTTGCCTACACGGCCTCCTCAGAAGATAGTCTGTTAAGCTAACTCGACAGCACAGACGGATAAAGCCAGGACTACAACACTGGTGACCCAAGTTCAACTAACAGCTTGACTGCCTATAGAAGCAGGAAGGGGAAAATGGGAGAGCTGCCACTGTTGGTTTGTCCATTGTGAAGGGAAGAAAGGAGCTCTGGTTCACCACTTGCTTGACACCTATGGGGAACACTTGGTAATGTGCCCATGGAGCATGAGTACATCAGCACACACTGTTTAGATGCAGATAAGTAAGCCAAGAAAGTATGCAGAGGGTTGCTGCCTGTGTTTAGCAGCACACAAGTGGAGCTCAGTGAGTCAGTGCAAAGTAGATGGGATAATCTGTTAGGGAACGTAGACCACCCCACTGGATAGGTAAGCTGGAACACTTCCTACCACCTGACTGTCACAACAGAGGGGTAAAATGGAGGTATAGAGCACCCCAGACAGGAAAAACACATTAGATCAGTCTTGTGTAGCCCAGAGATGTCCTCACAGATGCAATGAATGGGTCAGATGGGTGAAGGAAGTGAAGCCAAAGGAGTGGGTCAGTAGGAACAGTAAAAAAGTTTGAGAGAGCATACTTATCAGATTCAGGAGTTCATTAAGTATAAATTGAATGTAAGAGAGACAAAAAACACTTACCACTGCAGGGCTGTCCTTGTATTGGGTTCCCAACGTAGCCTTGTAAACAGCTGTGAAAAAAAAATAGTATTAGATTCATGACTCCTGCTACAAAGCTCAGCAACACAAAATAGTTCCCTTAATAAAGGAAAAAAATATGTAGTAGAAAATAACTTTCTGTTTCTCCAAACTGGCCAAAATTTGCTTCACTGTACAGAGCACCGAGTCAGTCTGATTACGGAGGGTTTAACCATAAATTGTTGTTACAATGAAATGACTTGATCATTTAAAAAGATCGATATGTGGTCCAGTATATTCAAAGCAACCACAGTCAAAAGGTCATTGCATATGACATAAGTACAGTGAAATCAAAATAAAGCAGCATTACACCACATATTATGTCAATGCAGGTTTATCACAATATTGTAGGATTTTAATTGTGTTCATGTACTTTGTTAAATGTTGCTGTTTAATCCTATGTCTCTGTACTGTACCTGTTGTCATATGTGACTTTTATTCTTTGTCTTAGTGTATGACATCATATAAATTTTCTGTGGACTTTTTCTACCCATGCTTTGGCTGAATTTTTTCCCAGATGGATACTCTCAGTCAACAAATGGAAAATAAAAACATACATAAATAAATAAACTAAGGGGTGGATTTGACTGAAACTTAAAAAGCAATACAATAGATAACATGAAATAAGCAAAAAATGTAATCAGCACTCATTGAAATAAAAATAACCAAATTAGACTGCAATTCAGTTCTTCCAGTCATATATTGTTTCTACATTTTATCTTCTGTAATAAAACTCTTGTGTGTCTGCTTACCATAGTGACTAATATGCCTCTTCACAATCAGGGTTACCTCATCACCCCTTCATCCTTTGCCTCACTTTGTTATACCCATCAGATAAAAAATGCCTATTTTTAGCCACAGTGTTTTATAAGCCTCACTCACAAAGCCAAATTACTGTCTCCAACAGGAAGTACACTGCATTACAGAGAGTGTGGTATATAAACACAACCACTTCAAGTGTTCAGAAGCCAACCCTGCATTTCTGGACAGGAAGCAATACCAAGGCCCAACATTCATATACATTTAAATAAAATGTAGTACAGGAAAGATATAGATAAATTTCACATTTCAGCAGGCATACAGAACACACCAAACAGATTTGCAAAACAAACTTCCAGAAGTGGGTACAGACTGGCAACTTAACTCTTCGGCATTTTTGTTTGGTTTTGGGTAATGCTTTCCGAAACTAGATTCAACGAAGAATGGAAACAGCTAAGCGTATTGAGGAGAAAAGGCATATCACTTTCTGTTAGCAGACAAATATTAACTGTGGGTGAACCACATAAAACTTACAGCATACGAGTGCAAATAAAAAAACAAGAAAATGTTACGCCCCAAGTCCAACAAAGATAAACACCAAGAGTCACTCTATGGAAATTTATTAAAATTTTGGAGCTTTCATCCTCATTAGCAAACAGACTTTTTCAGAATGGTACAACACATTCCTGATATATTGCACTGAAAGTAGAGATACTTTAAATGCACTATCAACATCTGTATGAGGGAGAGACTAAACGGAGGCAAAATGGGGAAGTGTTTCCAAAACATGAATTTAAACCAGATTTGGAGTGAGCAGGTTGTGTTGCTGACTAGACTTATTACTTCTCAACTATCCAGATTATCGCAGAATATACAGATTCTTCTCTCATAATTTTGGTCTGTAATTCATAAAATTTGTGGTTTTCTACAAATCACTGAGGATTAAAGTTACTAAATAATGATGCACTTTGAGTTTCAGACTTTACATCTCTCAGAAAAATGCATACTAACATACAACCTGTTATTCTAGCAACTTATAAGAGCAATATTTAAAATTTGTCCCTATTTTGGGCCTTTGCTCACCCACCCATTACTAAGCTTTTACCTAGATTTTGTGTGTTAAGAAGTTGAGCGGTATTATGCAGGAAGAAGTGCTGATAATGATAGCTATTCAAGAAGGAGAGAAAATGTCAGGTAATAACTGTATCCCAGTGGCAGTAAGGAGACTTTACAAAGACAAGTTCATCCTTTGTGACTGGAACTTGTACAATAAGGTAATTCAGGACAGACAAATCCTGCCACTCTGGACAAAGGCAATGGTTCTAGTAATCCCTAAGGAGGGTACAGACATGACTCTGACATACATGCTGATTTCTATTTTAAGTCATGACTACAAACTGTCCATGGAAATCCTGGCAGATTGCATGGATCATTGTCTTTCACATTTAATTTATCTTAACCAATGTGAGTTTCTTACAGTGAGGCAAATGTTCTAGAACACACTGAAGATAGAAATTACAGTACATAGCTATAGTCTAAACAGATGCAGATGGTTGTGGTTAGCATTGATGCAGAACAACCTCTGAGAGGGTGTGGTGGTATTACTTGGCAAGAGTTATGTTGGCCTTACTCTTTACTCAGGACTTTGTTGACTCGGTATGCCAAATAATTTAAAAGCCTGCGTTTGCACTTCTTTCCCACCTTTCCTGTAATCTGGTTTAATAGCTCCCGTCTGCACCTGTTTCCCACCTTTCCTGTAACTAGTCTAGTCCAGATACAGATTTGCTGTATCCAGGACTGTTTGTAAGCTTCTGAGCCCCCACACCTTTCTGTGTTGTAGGAAAGCCTTCTAGCTTATCAGTGGGAGTGATAAGTACTAGGTATCCTATCTATCACAAGAGGAGTGGTTTCTGGCCCCGAAATTGTAGTTTATTGGCCATATGGGCAATATTTTCCATCTCTTTCAACTTTCTGGTTTAAAATCCCGCATTTGCGCTTGTTGCCCACCCTTCCTATAACTAGTCTAGTCCAGATACAGATTTGCTGTATCCAAGACTGTTTGTAAGCTTCTGAGCAGTCTGCTCATCAATTTTTCCCTTAGATCTGCTAGTTCTCTCCTTTCCTGCACTTGCACTAGCTTATTAGTCTAGCACTTTACCAGACTTCTTGTAGCAATTATTGTAGCACACAAAAGTGCTACCAGCACTAAACATTCTACAACAAAACAGCTCCATTACTTATTATTAATTGCCCACCCCTCCAGCATGTCTAAAGGTCAGTTCCGTGCGCTGTCTCCTATTAACCTGGTGAACTTGGGCATCCTAAGGCAATGTAGCAACTGCTTCATGTACACCGACAGTCTTCTTCTCTTACCTCCCAACACTCAGACTTGTGAGAGATGCACTTATATATCCAAATTGGAAGCCACGCACTCTCCAGCAAAGACTGGAATAACTGGTCAAGAGGAGAAGGTAAACACTTGCACCACACCACATGGAACACATAGCCCTCCAGGACACACACCAGCACTGCCTTCACATAAAAGCACAAACCACACACCCACCTTCGCGGAGGCTCTCAATAAAAATCTAACCAAACAGCAGAGACCTCCAAGGCAGAAATGCACTCGACCAGCACAACACAACACTAATCACAAGACACAAAACTCCCCTAAACAGTGTGCCACTCAACCAAAGCCCCAAGGCAAAACAGCATGCCCAACACACTAGTCACAGGTGATTCAATAGTGAGGCACACTGATGTCCCACTCACTAGGCTGAATAAGGAGAAAGTAACAGTAAGCTGCCTGTCAGGTGCCAGGATCCGCCACATAACGCACAAACTCAGGTCCCTCAACAACAGGTACAGATATGACTCTGTCATTGTACATGTGGGTGTGAATGACCAAAGACGTACCTCCCTGGACTACATAAAAAGAGACATGGAGGAGCTCTCGGATTATGTAGCCCAAGTGGGTACAACCCTAGCCCTTAGCAGCATTCTGCCATCACCCAGAATGATACCATAGTACAAGCAGAAAATGATTGATTACAACAATTAGCTAAGTTTATGTTGTCATTCTAAGTGGATCCAGTATCTGTCTGCCTGGGATTACATGACTGACAGACCTCGATGCTTTGCCAGAGGTGGCCTGAATCTGTCACCCTTGGGTTTCTGGATACTGGTTCAAGGCTCTTGCCACCTCTATAGTGCCTTTTTTAGGTGGTGTTCCAAGGACCAAAATACCACCGTAACAGCTACAAACAAATGCAATCTGTGGGTCATCCTGCACAATGCTAGAAGTCTAAATCTCAAAATGCACTCACTCACAGCACTCCTTCTAATGAAAAATATTGACATTTGTGCTATAACAGAGATCTGGTTCAAGGCAGCAGAAAGCACCTCTGCACTACCAGGCTATAACACATTCCACACCTTTAGGCCCCAGAACTTGGACAAAAGCTCCAAAGATGGTGGTGTTTCCATACTCATAAAAGATGCGCACACCTCCAGACTGGTAGGCCAACATAACATATCAGAGATACTTCAGCTGCAGCTAACATTGGGTAAGGCAGCGATTCAGGTTGTAGTCTGCTATAGGTCCCCAATCCACATTCCTAAGCACCCTGGAGAATATTAGCGCCCAACATAACACATTCATACTGGGCGACTTCAACTACTCTTCCATTAAATGGGAAAACTACTCATGTACTAACACACTTGCCCAACATTTCCTGGAATTCATTAATTCCAATGCCCTGGACCAGCTCGTTCTTACTCCCACTAGAGGTAGCAACATCCTTGACCTGGTCATTACTAACATGGGCGACCGTTGCTCTACATCAATAGTCAACTCCTCCCTAGTTAGATATGACCACAAACTAATCATCTTGGAAATTCTCACCCCCCCCCCCCTGCAAAGGTAACCACCATGAAACTTCTCCAAAGGTAACTTTGGGCTCCAAAAATGGAGATTAGTTGTAGAACCGCTGCGTCATACACCAATGCACTGTACGAACATGTACACAAATGCATGGATCTCGCCATACCCAATAGAACCAAGACGCTCTCCTTCAAAAAAAAGGAAGACAATCTGGTGGTTCCCTGCCATAAACAAACTCTACAACAGAAGGAGGATACTGATGCGGAATAAGGTGAAGTCCCAAGCCTGGAAAAACTCCCTTATCAGCCTCAACAAAAAGTTGAGATCCCTCATCAAATCCTCTAAAGCTAGCTATGAAAACAGAATTTCAGCAGATAGTAAAGACAACTACAACGGCTTCTGTAGTTTGTAAAAAATCTCTATGGCAACAACCAGATTTGCTCTGAGCTACTGCACAATGGTACCACCTATACCGAGCCAACAGATCTTATCAATATACTGGCCGACAGATTCATTGCCAACTTTACCCCTCTCCCCCAAGGGCCAATCACAATTCCAGTAGATTGCCAGGCACCCAGTATTACTGCTGCACAGGTTAAAACAACACTGCCCAAGGCCAAGAATACAGCTTCTATGGAACCTGACAATATCCTTGGCTGTGTTCTACATGAACTACAGAGTGAACTAGTACCTCACCTGTGAGCCCTATTCAATCACAGCCTCACCTCATGCTTTGCCCCTACTGAATGGTGCACAGCTACAGTCATCCTTCTCCACAAAGGAGGATCGACTACAGACCCTGGGAACTATCTCCACATTAGCCTGACGAGTCTGATATGCAAAGCTATGGAACGCATCATCATAGGTTCATAGGTTCCTAGGTAGGTATTAGGCTATTGGCCCTACAGCTTATGTAAGCCTAGCCAAAAAGGTACCATGGCTTTCGCCACCCAAGAAAATTATTTTCCTGTGCCCTTGTCAAGCAGAGAAACAGAAGTGATCCCTGGGGTGAATTTCCTATTTCCCATCCAATCATCAAGACTTTTCTTGAAGAGTGCTAATGAGAAGCTTTGTTTGCTATAGACAGGTAGTTTGTTCCAGAGTATGGGAATTCTCTTGGACAGGAATCTATCCCTTCAGCATGTTCTGTTTAATGTGGTGACAAAGGTTTGGTCTCTAGAACATGTAGCTCGGAGAGATTGGGATTTCTTTAAGTGGAACATGTCCAACAGCTCTGAGGTTGACATAGCTTTGTATGTTAGGCAGAGATCACCTCTGAATAGGTGATATGCAACGGAGTAAAGCTGGATTTTTTTTAAATGGTCTGCATAAGGCATCTGTTTTAGGCCAGTAATCCTCTTTGTGAGGTATTTCTGCAGCCTTTCCAGTTGTTGTAGACATCTTGTGAGGTACATACCAAAATGGGCATTGTACTCTATAATGGGTCTAATGAGGGACGAGTAGAGGGGAACAATGACCTCTTCTTTCCTGGATGAGAAACCTTTTGTGATGAGGTGTGCCACGTAGAAGGATTTCCTGACTACTGTAGTGATGTGATTATCAAAGGAGAGACTACTGTCCACCTGTGTCCTAAGGTCTCTTATCAAACTTTCGGTGTTAAGTAGACTACCACCTATGTGGTAGTTCATGGGTACAGAGTTTTTACCAAAGGGGATGACAATGCACTTTCTGGCAGTGAGCTTGAGGCCATGGCTTTGACACCAGGCATCTGTCTCAGTGAGGCCCTTTTGTAGGATGTCCACATCATTAGGAGTTTTGATTATGGCTCCTAGTTTGCAGTCATCTGCGAACTTCGTTAGCCAAAGACCTTCTGTGTTAGCCTGTACTTCAGAGAAGTAGATACCAAACAGGAGAGGACTCAGGACTGAACCCTGTGGTACTCCACTTGCCACTGCTCTGAAGTCGGACTGGAGTCTGCTACTTTCACAGTGTGGGTTCTGTCAGTGAGCCAGTTGGCAACCCATCTTGTGACATAGGGATTTATAACTAGTTTAGTGAGTTTATCTATAATTCCAGAGTGGGGGATGGTGTTGAAAGCCTTGGCGAGATCTAGATAGGCTGTGTGAACCACCTTACCCTCGTCTATGGCTTTGGTGACTGCTTCAAAGAAGTCTATCAGTTATAGGAGACATGATCTGCCTTTTACAAACCCGAACTGGGTGGGGTCCAGAGTTTGGAGATTACCAACCTACTTTCACAAATAATACTTATTATGCTTATTCTTCCTTTAAACTGTATCTAAAATCATGCTTATAGTTGTACTTGTAACAACTGTACAAAAGTATTTATTATATCCTGTGTATTCTGCTGCATGTTTATTATCAAACATTTTTGCATATTTGTATGTTTTGGAGCTTTTCTCCCCAGGACTCCATTAAAAACGGCTATCTTAGCCCAATGGACCATCCTGGTAAACCAACTGCAAATAAATAAATAAAATAAATAAATAATGTCTTTGTTTATAAGTTCCATGATGATATGTTCCATGGCCTTGCAGACCAGGCTCATCAGGTTAATGGGGCAGTAGTTCCCAGCGTCTGTGGTTTCTCCCCCTTTGTGGAGTGGGATAACCGTCGCGTTGTGCCATTCAGTGGGCACAAAGCCTGAGGTGAGGCTATGACTGAACATGGTACTTAGGTGGGGTGCCAGTTCGTTCTGTAGTTCATGTAGAATGCAGCCTGGGATGTTGTCGGGTCCCATGGATGCTGTGTTCTTGGCTTTGGAGAGTGTGGTTTTTACCTGTGCAGCTGTGATTACAGGAATTTTGCATTCTTCCGGTATAGAGATGGGCCCTTTAGGGGGTGAGAGGGGGGTAAAGTTAGCAGCGAACCTATCTGCCAGGATGTTGGCAATATTAGTTGGTTCTGTATATTTAGTGGTACATTGTAATAAAATTAATGCAACCAAGATAAAGGTTGATACTGTAAATTATGTACTCTCCAACAGCCTTACAAGTCAATATGGCTACTTATGGGAATTTTGATATATGAACAACTATGGAGGACTCTTGAATGAAATGTAAGCATTCCAAACACCAAGTGCTGACATGCCAAAAAAATCAGAACTGCAGGAGATGAAATGTCTAACATCATATTCTTCTCCTCTGAACTTCTTTTTGCAGGGGCAAGTACCAGTACACTCCCCAAATGTGGGTGCAAGGCCCCCAAACTTACACATGCTAACCGTGAGATTTCCACATCTCAGAGAAAATGGCAAAAAATGTACATCTTGTACTTAGTACATGCAAGTCTATTTTTTAGCCATTCAGTCTCCATGTTTCAGGACTCACTCTAGTGGGCCCAAGCATTTAAAACTGTTACCATTTGGGAGTCTAAAACAATGAGTACCAAGGTCACACAGAAGTAAAAAACTAAAAGAAAAATGTAGCCAGGCTAGACTTTTCACTGTGTGATACTTTGAAACCTCTTGCATTATTTCAGACCTGATGTCCTTACAGGGTCATTTGCATACATCCCATGTTACCTCTAATGCAAGGCCATTTGGGAGTCTGAGTAGGTGCTATTATTGAGGCTTCAATGACTAAAAACATGAAAAAATGGCAAAAAAGATGGAACTATGATTTGAGCAGGTGGAGAATTTTAGATTTTGAATTGAATCAGAAGTTACAGGCACTGCTGTTTTTTTGTGATGCCATTTCTGTGGTATGTTTTTCAAGCACTTCCAGCAGGTGTCCCAAATATTTTTTTAAACCTATGAAGAATCTTAAATGGGATGGGAGAAAGCCTAAAAATGTATTCACAAAAACGTCTAAGAAGTTGGAGGAATGAAGTTTATCGGACACTTAGTTATATTTCAAGGCTGCTTAGTTGAAAACTGTATACTAACTGATGTTGCAACCCTATCTAGCTAGATGGAAGAAGTTAAAGTTAATGACAAGTGATGATCAGATGGAATTAAGAGAGTTTCAGTGTGTGGATATTAGGGGAGGTGAAAAACAGAACCAACTGTTGTGGTTAAGCAACTGTTGCAAAAGTCATTATTTAATGAGCAATAGTTTACTATTTTGCTAAACTTGCTGCTGCCAGCTGGGTATAGTAAACTGAGAGAAGCTAGATGAGAAGGTGATGGGACTGACAAACAAAATTAATATTCTGGGAACAGCTTTGGTCGTGAGGTGAATGTGTTACCTGGGCACAGACTTCAAATAAATATGCATCACAAGGCATGTTGAAGTTGCAATTCAGGGGGGCGGTAAACACTGCTAGGCAAATGAGAATAGTGACGTGTTGAAAAAAGCTGCCCCGGCTTAGGTTTCTATGACATTAGAAGCAGGAGAAGATGCATCTGTGATGAAAGGTCAGAGGTTCAAGGCCCATCTATGTCAACATGTCCTAAATGGGCTGATTCAAAGGCCTGTCACTACACTCGATATCCTACAGACTGCTAAGCGGTTATCAGTGTCTGGGAAACAAGGCATCCTCTGACCCACTACTGATGGATTTACTGTACATCAGGATGTCAGATGGTATAAGAAATACTCAGTCTAGGGATCTAAACCTCTTCTGCAACATCAACAGAATGGTTTAGAAGGACAGGTATATCTCGCAGAGGATACTGCTGTTGTGGAACAGACTCCCATCAACATAAAACAAAGTTCACCCCTGTTCATTTTCAAGTGCAGCTTAGATGTACAGATGAGAAACAGAAAGTACAGTTGTGTACCTACCATAAATGTAGATGTTTGGGTGTATTCACTATTGCAGTCATTACACTTGGGTTATCCTGCTGATAGGCTACCCACAGTCGGCCTGAATTCCAAAGTCCTGGTCCGGCGTCGGTTGCTGCCACCTCTTCTCTGCGTCAGTGCGCCAGGGGTATATAAGATGTAGCCGACGCCATTTTCTTCAGTTTTTCTTGCCCCAGATGTCAGGTGCCCCCAAGAAGGTAGGCAATACATATTGCTTATAAAGAAGATACACCAAAATAAACAATACCTTAATCTACAAGCAAATACACCACACAGGTTGTGTAGGATAGAGAAGTATAGATAAGTCCCAGCAAAGAAAGGGGGATGGTGGGTGGGTAACCTGGACTGCAACAGTGAATACACTCGAACACCTACATTTATGGTAGGTACACAACTGTACTATGTTCATCGTGTTTCACTGTTGTAGTCATTATACTTGGGTTGAATCACAAAGCTGAGGTTGGGCGGCTGGGTCTAAATAGGATTAGGAGTGGCTATGAGGCCCTACAGAACTGCAGTGGCAAAGCCTGCTCTAGATTTAGAGTAAAGAGGTAAGTGATAGTGCTTGGTAAAAGTGTGCACTGAACTCCAAGTTGCAGCCTCCAAAATATCCTTGGTTGGTACTCCTCTGAGAAAGGCTGCTGATGTGGCTGCTGCCCTGGTAAAATGTGGCCTAATATTCTTAGGCACTGATTTGCCATGCTGTGCATAGCAGAAACGAATGCAGTGTCCTATCCATTTTGAAATAGTCTGCTTTGAAATAGCCTTTCCTTGTGATCCTGCAGCATATGCCACAAAAAGTTGCTCAGTTTTTCTGAAAGCTTTTGTTTTGTCCAAGTAGAAGCATAGCTGCCTGTGTATGTCTAAAGAGTGCAGAAGTCTCTCCCCTTTATTCTGGGGATTTGGATAAAAAGTTGGCAATGTTGGGTTTGTCCTTAGAGAAACCCTGTCCAAATGTAAAATAAAATAAAATAAATAAAATAAAATGAATGGTTTGGTTAAGGGCCACACTGGATACTACCTTTGGCATAAATGTTGGGTTTGTCCTTAGAGAAACCCTGTCCAGATGAAAAATGATAAAAGGTTCCACTGCCATTAATGCCTGTAACTCTGAGACTCTTCTTGCTGAAGTTATTGCTAGGAGCAGAGCAGTTTTCCATGATAAGAATTTTATCTCAGCTGTATTGGCTGGCTCAAAAGGAGACAGTGTGAGCTTTTCCAAGACGAAGTTGAGGTCCCAAGTAGGTATCGCTGCTCTCATTGGGGGTCTTATGTTTTTTGCCCCTCTGAGGTACTGTCTTAGCAGTGGGTGAGAGAAAATAAGAGGTTCTGTATTGTAATGAGCTGATATGGCAGAGGCATGAATCTTAATTGATGAGAAGGATAGGCCTTTGTCCAGCATCTCAGTTAGGTATTGTAAAATCTGAGGAATATTTGGAACAAGCGGTTCAAGTCCTTGTGCCTGGTTCCAAGCACAGAATCTCTTCCATTTTTCTGCATAAGATTTCCTGGTGCTGGGCCTCCTGGCTTCCAAAACGGCATCCATAACTGCTTTAGAGAGAGGTGTGTTCTAAGTGGTTATATTATTTGCCATGCAGCCAGATTTAAGGTTCTGAGTTGGCTGTGCAGGATCTGATTGTTTTGTTGGGTCAGTAGATGAGGATTTTGAGGTAAAGTCCAGGCTGGGCCTTGAGACAAGCTCTTTAGGATTGGGTACCAGTGCTGGTGTGGCCAGTCTGGGGCAATCAGAATCATTTTTGGTTTCTCTTGTCTGACTTTTAGGAGTACCTTGGGGAGGAGAGGTAGTGGTGGAAAGGCATAAACTGTTAGGGATTTCCAGCTGAATGATAGAGCATCCACCTTCCATGCTTGTGGGTGATAAGTCCTTGTGCAGAATCTCTGTAGCTGGCAGTTGTGAGGGGAGGCAAAGAGATCTATGTCTGGGCATCCCCATTTCCTTGTTATCATGCTGAAGATTTGTGGATCTAGTTTCTACTCGTGAGGGTCCATGAGGTTTCTGCTTAGTTCGTCTGCCAGAGTATTTTTCTTTCCTGGCAGGAATTGTGCCTGCAGATGTACTTGATAAGTCAGTGCTGTGTTCCACAAAGTCATGGCTTGCCTGCAGAGGGGGTAGGAATGTGTGCCCCCTTGCTTGTTTATGTACCACATGACTGTAGTATTGTCCATCTTTAGCAATAGTTGTCCTGGATGTAGTAGATCCTTGAAGGCTGTCAGGGCATTCTGTACAGCTAGCATCTCTTTTTGATTGATATGAAGATGCATTTGGTCTGTGGGCCACGTGCCCTGAATACATTTTCCCGCCATGTGTGCCCCCCAGGCATAATCCGATGCATCTATTGTCAGTGTCTTCCTGGCTGTGGGTAAAGTGAAAGGCTGTCCCTTGTTGAGGTGACAGGCCAGTGTCCACCATCGAAACTCTTGTTGCAGGCAGGGAAGGAGAGTTATTACTGTTTCTAGGCTGTGGCAATGTTGAGTCCAAACACTTTTTAGATACCATTGTAGCTTCCTCATATGCAGTCTTGCATATGGAATCAGCAGGATGCAGGATGCCATGAAGCCCAAAGCCTGCAGAATTTTTCTTGCAGGTAGCTGGGTCTTTGTTGCCATCATTTGAAAGTAATGAGTCAGTTGCCTTTGTTTGTCTGGCGTGAGATAAGCCATCTGGGAAGTTGTATTTAAGCTTGCACCCAGGAATATTATCTCTTGAGAGGGCACTAATTTTGATTTCTTTTCGTTTACTGTGTACCCCAGGCAAATCAGTAATCTTTTTACAAACGCCAGATGCTTTAGTAGAATGTCCTTGCTCTCTGCTTGAATAAGGCAGTCGTCCAAGTAGGGATATATTTGAATTCCTTTTTGTCTGCAAAATGCAATTACTGGTGCCAGGCATTTTGTGAAGACCCTGGGCGCAGTAGATAAGCCAAAGGGCAGTGCAGAGAATTGGTAATGTATTGAGCCAGCTATGAATCTGAGGTATCTTCTGCAAGATTGTCTGATTGGGACATGCAGGTATGCCTCTTTGAGATCCAAAGTAACTAGCCAAGCCTTCTTGCCCAGCATGGGTAGAAGTTGCTGCAGTGTCAACATTTTGAATTTTGGAATGTCCAGGAAAGTATTTAGAGTAGACAGGTCAAGTATTGGTCTCCAGGTTTTGTCCTTTCTGGGTACCAAGAAAAGTCTTGAGTAAAATCCTTGTCCCTGCTCTTGCTGTGGTACTTTTTGAATAGCCCTCATGTCCATGAGAGCAGAAATTTGTTTTTGTGTCTCTGCCCATTGATTGTGTGGCAGGTCTGGCATACCTTTTGGCCTTGGTAGGGTGTGAAAGTGGAACCTGTAACCCTGAGAAACAATATTCAGTACCCATTTGTCCTGGGTGATCATGTGCCAATTTTGTGAGAATAGTGCTAGTTTTCCCCCTAAGGGTGCTGCCAAAAGGTAAGTGCTTAGCATTGGTAGAGGAAAGTCATTGGGACTGTTTCCTATAAGGTTGTGATTTGTCTTCCCCACCTTTGGGGGTTAAAGCACCCCATTGTTTACGTCTGTATAAGTCTTGGGGCTGAGATCTGCCTCTTGGGTGTCTGTATCTGCCTCTTTGTGGCCTGTCTGACACTGGAAAGGACCAATTTTTAGAATGCCAGTTCCTGCAAAATCTGGGTGGCTGAACCTGTAAGAAATCATTTACTGTCTGCATTGATTTTGCTTTATCCTCCATTTTCTTTAACACCTCTTCTGCCTTAACACCAAACAAAGTATCATGCTGTAATGGAGCATCCAATAATTTTGCTTTAACATCATCAGGTAAACTCTGTTCTTTTAACCAAGCATGCCTTCGAATGACAGAACCTGTAACTGCGGCTCTGCAAGAAGCCTCTAATGAATCAAAACCATATTGCAAAGTATGCTTTCCCACTTGTTCAGCTGCATGCAATAAATCCTGCATTTCCTTATTTTCAGGACATTCAGAGCTTGTAAGCATTTTCTGTTTTAACAAAGACATTAGGTATTGTTGATATTTAAGCATGTGAAACTGGCAGTTTAAAGCCCTTACAGCTAAAGTAGCAGAGGTGTAAACTTTTTCCCCCTATCTGTTCAGTGCTCTAGAATCCCTATCAGAGGGAACAGGGTTTTTTGCAGTGGAAGCCTTGACCCCTTTGGGACCCTGAGAAATTGTTTCTGGATCAGCAGCAGGGTTTTTATAAAGAAATTTATGAGACTCTGGAACCCTGTAGTACCTATCTGGCTTAACTGGTGCAGGGGGTAAAGAATCAGGAGACAAACTGGATTCAGAGAATACAACATTAACAATATCTAGAACAGGGAGGATAGCAAGCGGCCTGTGCAAGAATACAACATTAACAATATCTAGAACAGGGAGGATAGCAAGCGGCCTGTGCTGGGGCAATAAAAGAAAGTCTCTGAGCCTTTTCTTGGATTCTGCATAATCCTGGCTCTCCCAATGGAAATGCTCCCTCATGGTGTGCAGGGTTTCCCCAAAAGAGTAGTCCTCAGGAGGAGAGGCTGAAGGGATAGATTCTTCAGCGTCAGAGTCCTCATAGGGAGGAAGAGAATATCCCTGTTCTGAAGAGGAATCAGAAGAAATAGAAACCTGGTCAGAGGAGTCATAGTCAGTGTCTTGCCTAGGCCTTTTATCAGGAGGGGGATGGGAACCCCTGATCAAAGTAATGAGGTCTTCGGCCATTTTAAGCATCTGTTTCTTTGGCATGGATGACTGTCCAGGAGAATGCTGTACTTGTTTCTTTGCCTTTAAAGGTGTTTTAGACTTTGCCTTGGCTGCTGAAGTGGCCTTGATAGTAAGCTGTGTAGGTCTGAAAACACCCTCAGAAGCCGATGCCTGTTCAGCAGCTCCAGACCCTTCTGAGGGAATAGTTTCTGTAGGCACAATACCTCGCGTTTCCAGAGGCCTAGTAGTCTCCATGTGGGAGTCGGAGGCGGCCTGTGGCTCTGAGGTAGCAGGTGTCAGGGGCTGCGAAAGTGCCTCACTGAGAACTGGTGAACCAGCGACTGGCCTAGAAGAGGCTTCATCATCAGTTTTGGACCTCGGATGCCTGTCCTTTTCTTTGTCCTTGTGTTTTTTATGAACTCCGGTCATCAGTTGTTCCGATGGCATTATATAGTTAAACCTTCAGCCAAAGTAATGTAAAGCAAAATTGAACTGACGCTTAATAGTGCGTTGGTTGAATCTAGCACAAAACCGACAACTAGCAACGTCGTGGTCAGGGCCTAGGCAAGGTATACAGTAAGAATGAAAATCCTTATGAGGTATTTGCTTCCCACAAGAAATACAATTGTTAACTTTTACTGACATCGCAAAAAAAAGTTTCCCCAATGGGGTACTTAGCTTTATTGAAGACTTCGGATCTGAAATTCAATTTTGAAAATCTCAGGAGTCGGCTGACCGGCACTTACGAACTGCTTTTGCTTCGGGCACCGCGCGGCAAGAAAAAACTGAAGAAAATGGCGTCGGCTGCATCTTATATACCCCTGGCCATCTGACGTCAGGGAAGAGGCGATAGCAACCGACGCTGGACCAGGACTTTGGAATTCAGGCCGACTGCGGGTAGCCTGCCAGCAGGATAACCCAAGTGTAATGACTGCAACAGTGAAACACGATGAACATCATTTACTCCAGGACTGCCTCCTGTACTAGTAATGGACAGAAACAGCTCCTAAATGCTGTATGCCATGAGTGGGACCCCTTAAATTATCTACAGTATGATCCCAGTTATTCTCATTATGGATAATATATAACTGTCTATAACCAACAGGGATATGGTACAATGAGCACAAAAAGGGAAACTAGCTAGGTTTAAAATGGCCTGCAAGGGCAGCTAGCCTAGTACTAACCTATCCAACTACGAACCTGTACAGACGTTAAGGTAAATACGAAGAAAATAGTCACTGCAGGAGTGACAAGGTTTCTTAGATACTGAGAATGATCCCTCTTTGCGGCTTCCCTGATATGCAACTAATTCAAGGTGGTTTAGAATATTTGCCTGGAAATATCTGCAAAAGTATTTTCATACACCACATAAGTTACTGTTATGTGTTGGAGATGCCAACAAGTTGAAGTCATACATTTTCGGTCATGCCCAGTATCACAGTACATTAAAGTAGATTTGAGAAATCCTTTTCATGTGGTTCTGCAATGTGCAGTGATGTTTTGTGACGTTAACTTTTCAATACAGCAGATGTTAGAGCATGATAACTATTATAGTCTTCCTTACACTGGTGCAGCGGTTAGTGTTGTCACCTCAAGAGGGTCTTCGGTTCGATTCTCGGCTAGGGTGCCTTCTGTGCGGATTGCATGTCCTCCCTTCATTTGTGTGGGTTTCCTCTGGGTGCTCCAGTTTCCTCCCACTTTCCAAAGACATGCATCTGAAGTGTTTCGCCCCAGGCCTCCACTGAAAATGGGCTCTGTCCCAGTTGGACTTTCCCGGTAAACAAATGTTAAATAAATAAATAAATAAAAATCCCTCACACCTGGATCTTCCTCTACAGAAGGCCAAATATTTGGCTCAACAATCACAACTGTGAACCCTTCCCTCTCTTGGCTGGGACATTAATATACTCCACATACAATTATTACATCTGCCCATGCCATCTTCAACTCATTCTTGTCTGTAGGGCAGTCAGCAGGTGCCCAAACTAGCCCTGGACTGAATTAACTACATGACTAAAAAGGCTAACCACAACACCCCTCCCTAACTCCATGCTGTGCAGGCAGAGGACCCTGCAAATCCCAAGCTCTGTCCAGAGTACCCCAACCTGGAGACATGAAAAGCTTCTTAAATGGGAGTAATGGTTAGCAGGAGAAGGCAATAGGGAACTCCAACATCCCTCAGATGTCCAAGCAAAAGGAAACAACATTGGGAAGCAGAGAGGGAAGCCTCACTGTAACAGTGATCATACCAAAACATCTACAAATCTAAGTTCCTAACACAGCTGTACTGTGTTCACTATATGAACCACTGCTGCGATCTTCCTTATACCTGTGGACATTCCCAGAACTTAAAATTTAGAAGTGATAAAGGATCACTGTCCAAGGATACCCTGCAGAAGGGCTGTGGTAAACTCTACCCTGATCCTTAAGATGATGTCAAGCTGATAATGTTTTGAAAATGTGTGCATAAAATAACATGCATCAGCCTCTAGCATAACCTGAAAGCTTACTCTTCTGGCGAAGTCTGTGGTCACAGTGGTGCCCTGGTCAAATGAGATCTTATATGTCTTTTGAATTCTTTACCATGAAGAGAATAGCAGAATGTAATGCTGCCTGCAAGCCATTTGGAAAGAGTCTACTTTTCTACTGGTTCGCCTTCTTTCTTTCACTCATAAGAGGCAAACAGCTGATTAGTAGACTTTACAGTTTATGTCTGGTCCACATAGTATGTCAGTTGCATATGAGCATCCAAGGAATGTAAGAGTCTTTCTCCTTAACTTTACGGATTTAGAAAGAAAACTGGTATCTGAATGGACTGATTCAGGGAAACATCTACCACCACCTTGGTCATAAAGATAGAGTTCATACAAATACTGACGCTATCTTTAAGGAAGACTAAAAACGGCTTTTTGCACATACAGCTTAGATATCTAAAATGCATTTTGCTAAGGTTACTGCAATCAGTAAGGCTATCTTCCAGTTAGCAATTTGAGAGGGGCTTTTGCCGCAGGCTTAAAGGGGGCTTGGATCAGTATTTTAAGGACAAAATCGAGGTCACATGGAGAGACATCATCTTTCCTGATAGACCAAAGCTGTAATATCCACTTCAATATGTGTCTAGCAGGTAGCAGAGGGGGAGCCATATGCATGCAGGCAGAGAGAGCTAAAGTACCTTTAAAACGGTATATACCAACTCAAGGACGAACAGCTTTATTTGGTATTACAAAACCAGAAACACTGTAGCAGATAGCTGAAATAGGATTCTGACTCATCCTCAGGTACTATAGGAAAAACCTCTACCATTTGACTAGATAGGATTTTTTATAACTGGTTTCCTAGCTTCCTTCAAGATATTAAGCATATCCGTTGACAATCTAAAGGTTAACAAGGTCAAATCAGCCACTTTGTCAGACACAGCATTGCTGGGTTGTGGAGTAGCAAGGATTTCAAAAGGTCCACAAACCTGAGGCTGCAGTAATTCTGGTTTGTCTCTCACTGATATAAGTAGTAGGGAGAACCAAAGATGGCTGGGCCAAAAGAAGTTATTAGAATCATATTTGGCACCTCCTCCTTTACCTTTTGTATCACAGTGAGGATTAAGGGACTGGAGGGAAACAAAGAAATATAACCACCTAGTTCCACGAGAAGGTGTCAGAAGTCCACGTTTCCCTGTGAAGTGCTCTTAAGCAGAATTCCAAAGCTGTCTGTTTCCTGAAGAATAACAAGAAAAGTCAATTTTTAGAATGGCACATTTGTGAAGTAACTATGGAAAAAGGATATTCTTTAACATTCATTCATGGGGATCTGCCTCTGATCTGCTCAGATGGCCAACTAGAATATTCTGTTTGGAATATAGGATGCCATAAGGTGCATCCATGACTGCAGGACTGTCCCCTCCCTCATGGTCTTATCTGAAAGCACAATACCAGTGCAACCTGGGACAAGGTCCCCAAATTCTTATCTAGGTATGCTGCTTCTTCTGGTCTACTTACTAAACCAAGCAAAGATGCCACTGAAGGCGACATCATGGTCTGAACCCAAACATAAGACACTGCATGTGAAAGTCCTTGTGGTGGAATTGTCTGTAACACACTCACTTCTAGCTTTACTTGAGGTGGACATACCCTAACATCTGACCATTATGTAATACAATGGTAAGCATAACAACAGGAAAAAAAACAAAGAAAAAGGTCCCAAACGTGGCATTTATCAACATACTCTGGTTGTTGAGTCAAAACTAACAGACTAATGTACTGCATGTGGATGTGAACTGCAACATGAAGGGCCTGAAGATGGAGCGAATGGAGGTCAGCTTTATACAGGGAACATACTGACTTCTCAGGATGCAGGTGTCTGGCTGTCTGAGAGGGGGGAGGCTGCACAGCTGACAGCTGGGATGAACTTTGGGTCATCTGTGCCAGCAGTGACAGGTGTGAGAAAGATGACAACAGTTCTTCATATCATGAACAGTTTTATTTTGTTGTGCTATGATGACAAGCAAATACAAGCTACCAAAAATGAAAAGACATTTTTTTTTTATTGTGATGATGGTCATGACAAAAATAAGCAGAAGATGGAAATCAAATGCTGTTCCAAGTATTGAAGACGTTCAGTTCCTGGATGAGTTGTATCAAAGACAAGCTAGGTAGCCAAGGAAATTTCATGGACTAAATCTATTAACATAAAGCTTCCTTAGTGCACGTACAAGAGTAGGGTGATGGACTGATATACACACGATTTTTAGGAAATAGACTCGGGTGAGATAAGGTCATGTAGACACCTTCTCTGCACAGTAATTCACAGACGCCAGGTTCAGCGGACACAATTTTGTATGTTTTATTTGGAACTGCTAGAAAGACAGCTACAGTCTAGAAAGCTGACAAGTGGTCTTCACAAGAGGCCTTGTAAAGACACATTAAAAGAGTTTAATACTTATAATTAGAAGAAATATGGAAACAGAGACAGACACAGAAGAACATATCAGTGCCTCAAGAGGTTCCATACTGAGGGTATAGGCATCATAGGAACTCATTGCAATTACAAGCTGGGGGTCCAGGTTTTATTTTTACTTCAAAGGAGACCATTCTGTGCTCTGACCATACCAGGGAAGACATTACACTAGGGGGAGAGTAGTACTCTCCTATAATAGTGAGGACCAGATCCAGTATGGTTGCATCCCTGGTTGATGTATAGACAATTTCGTCCAGGAAGTTTGTGCTGCCTATGGCCCAGCTGATCCATGTTTAATTAGCAGCTCAGGTGGAATCTGTGGCTGTATGTTTGGTGTTGTATAGGATTCCCAGTTAATAGTGGGGTAATTAAAGTCGCCCATGAATATGTCATTGGGTTGGATGGTGAGTGTTTCCAACAAGTTTAAATACATGGTATGGGTTTCCTAGGTCATAGAGGGGGACCTATAGCTTGCACGGAAGCTGTAATGGATTTTGTCTATGGTGATTTGAACATGGGGTAGCTCAGGTGCATTGTCCTGTTTGATCAGCCTTGAGGTATACTTAGTTTTTATGTAAATTGAGACACCTCCACCTTTAGTGCTGGAGCCTGTGAAGTAGCTGGTCTAAATGTGTGGAAGGCATTATAACCTTGCACTGTCAGTGTGGTCTCTGAGGCTTTAAATCATGTCTCAGCGACCACACTGACATCAGTATTCTCTAGGCTGAAGAGAGCTTCTAGGGAGTGGAATGTGAGTGGTTCTGGAAGAGATGCCCTTGGTGATTAATTGTTTTATATACAAGTACTTCCTGACTACAGTTACCACATGGTGATCAAAGGAGAGGCAGCCATTCACCTAAGTACCCTAGTCTCAGATAACAGACTTATTAGACATTGCAGTATCATTGATGCAGTAGGTGGTAGCAATTTGTTGTTTTCTGAAGGAGATGATACTTCGTATCTTAACATTTAGCTTTCCTCCTTTCCTGGTGCACCATGTGTTAATGCATGATAGTTTTGCATGAAGGGTATTTGTATCATTTGTTGATTTGACAACTACACCCAACTTGCAGTGATTGATGAACTTAGTCATCCAGAGATCCTTACATTCAGGTATAAGATCATGGAAATAAAATACCAAAAAGAACGGGCCCAGTAAGGACTACTAGGGAATGTCACCAGTCTCCATTTCCTTAAACTGAGAAGGCAACACTGATAGTGACAACATGCATTCAGCCCTTGAGCCAGTTTGCAATCTGTCTTGCCACACAGGAATCTATGTTTAAATTAAAAGCTTGCTTACAATCCTATTATGTGGTACCAAATGCTTTTGCTACAGCCAGGTGGGCATCATGAACCATATTTCCATTGTCCAAGGCATGCATGACTTTTTCAAAAAATTCACAAGACTGGTGAGGCATGACCTGCTGTTAACAAATCCTAATTGTTGTGGGTCATGTTTCATTAAATTCTTAATGTCCTGGTTCACGAGGTCAGTGATGAAGTGTCCCATGGCTTTGCAGACAAGACAAGTAAGGCTTTACAGTTGCTTGGCTCAGTGATAAGGCCACCCTTATGATGGGCATCACCATCACAATGTGACTGGGAACATAGCTTGTGGTAAGGCTTAGGCTGAACAACTTAAGGAGGGGATCAGCAAGAACCTACTTGACAATGGCAGTGTTTACAACAACTAAGAAAAACAAAAGGCAGCAGGAACAGCAGCAGTGTATACCAAAGAAAAATGTAGAACAAAAACACCAAAAATCAGGAGAAAACCTGGTCTTTTAGCATAAAATGATTTAATTCACTATTCATCAAAGGCGACTTCATCAGAAATACAATTCACTACTACAGAAACACACTTAAAATTCTGTCAGCAAATGAATAATTAATTGTATAACAAGCTGTTCAACTCATAAAACAATTATTCAGTTGAAGTGAACCATCAATTAACTTAGTCCCATAGACTACTGTTTGCAGTAAAAAATACATCTAAGTAAAAACTTTATTTTTTAATATTAACTTTTCTGTTTTTTAAAAAAAACATTTTATATTGACTGTGTCATTAGCCCAGGATGTATGTAAGAAGCCAGTCTCAGTTGCTGTACTGCTTCTTTCTGTTCTACTTTGTTCCTATAATGACCTCCCCTGATGTCCTTGTTCACTGACTCAAGAACCAGGAAGGTGAACGTTTTCCAGTTAATGCACATAGCGGACTGTTTGTACAAGGCATTGTTGACATTTTTTGTTCTTATAGCATTCAAATGTTCAAGAATATGTGTCCTCAAACTTCTAGTGGACACTCCCACGTAAAATGCCAGACATCCACTACACATAGCCAAATAGACAATACCTTCACTACTACAATCTAGTCTAGCTGGAACAGTGATGTTGAAATCAAGGTGTTGCAAAAAAATATAAGAACCAGTGTGGATGCACCTACATACTTTACATCCCGTACACTTATGCATACCTCTGTTGTTTACTCCTAAACAACAGGAAGCATGTCCTCTCTCCAACATATCCCTGATGTTACAATTTTTCTTGTACGCAAAACAAGGCACTTCACCCAATACATTTACCAAGTCACCATTACCTAAAATGATTTTCCAGTTCTCCTTAATAATTTTGTGAATCTGGTTGTTGTCCAAACTCAGTTTGCTCGGACCTACACCATCCGTACACGTTCTTTTTATTTATTTATTTATTTTACATTTGTTGACCGGGAATGTCTGACTGAGCCGAAGCTCTTTTTCAGCAGAGACCTGGGGAGAAAAGCTCCAGTAAATAGATATAACAGTTTGTCATTATTAACAGGTATTATACAGATGGAATAAGCCAAATCAGTTAACAGGCTACAGGAGAATTTTGAGAATATACAGATTACATTTTGTCATAAATACTAGTATAATACATAGAATTATGTAATGGAGAAAACAGGTAGACAAAAGTCAGAGCACTTTTTGAAAGTAGTAGTTAGAATAGAAGAGCAACATAGGAGTTGAATGTTAAATTTTACAATTAAACAATCAGGAAGGAATAAAAGTTACAGAGAGAAAGGAAAAAAAGCTATTGATTAGTGGAGAGAGATAGAGAGTTTTCAGGGTGGATTTGAGCATTGGCAGATCCATTTCCTGTTAAAATATTCTTTTAGAGTTAGTTTAAACTGTTTGGGATGTGTGAGCGTTCGAATTTCGAAGAGAAGTTTGTTCCATTTGATAGAGGTATGATAGCTGTACAGGCTACACCCTACTTTAGATTTTGGCTTACAGATTTTTAGGAGGTCTTGGGAGAGCTTTGGAGGCTTCTAGTGGGAGTATAGTGAGAGATGATGGTATGTAAGGCTGGACAGAGAATTGCATGTATGGTTTGGAGTTGGGAGAGAAGGAGCAGGTGGGGCAACTCAAGCCAGTTTAAATATCTTAGAGAGAGACAGTGGTGAGATCTATAGTATAGTTAAGTTGCAAATCTCGCTACTTTATGGTATGTGGCCTCAAGTCTAGTGAGGAGAGAGGAGTTTAGATTAGTAAGGATTTGTGAACAATATGTTAGGCAGGGAAGAAGGTAGGAATGAGTGAGGGCTATTCTAGCTTCCTGGGTGAGAAATCTTTTATTTCTATAAAGTAGGCCTAATTTAAGGTGAGTTTTCCTTATACAGTTGTTTATGTGGAAGTCGAATTTTAGTTGATCGTCGATTGTGATTCCAAGTAGTTTTGAGCTAGACTCAACTACAATAGGAGTGTTATTGAGTGACTGGATAGTAAAAGAGGACTTTAATGGTTGGATATTTTAGGAAGGAAAAGTAGGAGCTTTGTTTTCTTAGGGTTGAGGATGAGTTTGTTGTTTGAGAGCCATGTTTCAACTGAATTAAAGGATGTTTGGGTAGCTGATAAGAGTTCGGAGGGCGAGTTAGCTATTGTAATGACTGTAGAGTCATCAGCGTATTTGATACTAGAGGAAAGTGGGCAGGTGGTACAGAGCAGGTTTGTGAAGATGTTGAAAAGTAGTGGCCCTAGAATGGATCCTTGTAGGACTCCCATTTGTACTGGAAGGGGAGTAAATAAAGCAGTGTCCCATTTTACTGATTGAAATCTATCTTTTAGGTAGCTTTCAAACCAAGCCACTGTATCAGGACAGAAGTTAAGGTTAGACAGTTTATTTAATAGTAGAGAGTGAGAAACATTATCAAAGGCCTTTGAGAGATCAAGGAAGAGACAGGAGATAAGTTTATGGTCATCTCTGGCCAGGGAGATAGTATTGAGAAAGGATAGAAGTGCAGTATATGTGCTATGCTTTGGTCGGAAACCATGTTGTGTTGGGGTAAGTAGGTTTTTCTGAGAGAGATGATCCATGACTTGAGTATATATGCACTTTTCGAGAACTTTTGACAGAGGGGAGAGGATGGCAATAGGTCTAAAGTTACAGATTTCAGTGGAGTTACCACCTTTGTGGACAGGCAGGGTGTAGAAATGTTTCCAGATGGATGGTACTTTGGATTCAGAGATTGAGCGGTTTATGATGATAGAGATGGGAAGGGCAAGTGAATGGGCAGCTGTCTGAAGAAAGTATGATGGGATGTTGTCAACAGATACTGAGCAGGGTTTTAGTTTGGAGAGTAGGGTTCGAATGTAAGTTGTAGAGATAGGCTTCAGGGAGAAGATTTTGGGAGGGGTAGTTGTTGAGAAAGAAGCTTGGTTTATGGGGTTAGTTGTAGTGGAGCTATTGGAGTTAAACAGTTTGGATATTGATTCTACTCATGTACCAACTCTTTTGCTCAACATTTTCTGGAAATCATCAATCCCAACGCTTTGGATCAACTTATCCACACCCCCACCAGAGGCAGCAATATCCTAGACCTGGTCATCACCAAGACGGGTGACCGGTGTTCCACACCAGAGGTCAGCTCCTCGTTGGTCAGATCCAACCACAAGCTAATCACCCTAGACATCCACATCCCGCTCCCCCCCCCCAATTAGGAAAACAACCGTGAAAAATTTCTCCAAAGCCAACTTCACACTTCTTAAGACAGATGTGGCAAACTTCATGACACCCATGCAAATGGACAATAGAGGTACGACTGCTGAATCCTACACAAATGCACTTTATAAGCACTTACACGAGTGCATGGATCGTGCTATCCCTAACAGAACCAAGATGCTATCCTCCAAAAAAAGGAAGCCAATCTGGTGGTCTTCTGCCATAAACAAACTCTACAACAGAAGAAAGAAACTGTTGCAAAGACGAGTAAAATCCCACGATTGGAGGAACTCCCTGGTCAGCCTCAGTAAGAAGCTGAGCTCCCTCATAAAATCCTCCAAAGCTAGTTATGAAAACAAAATTGCCACTAATTCTAAAGACAACCACAAAGCATTCTATAGCTATGTTAAAAATCTCAATGGCAACACTCAGATCTGCTCTGAGTTACAGCATAATGACACTAAATATACAGACCCAACTGATATTGCCAACATCCTGGCAGATAGGTTCAGTGCTAACGTTACCCCCCCTCTCACCCCACTAAAGGGCCCATCTTTATACCGGAAGAATGCAAAGTTCCTGTAATCACGGCTGCACAGATAAAAACTTCACTCTACAAAGCCAAGAACACAGCATCCATGGGACCTGACAACATCCCAGGCTGCCTTCTACATGAACTACAGAATGAACTGGCACCCCACCTAAGTACCATGTTCAATCATAGCCTCATCTCAGGCTTTGTGCCCATTGAATGGCGCACCGTGACAGTTATCCCACTCCACAAAGGGGGGGGGGCACAACAGACCCCGGGAACTACCGCCCCATTAGCCTGATGAGCCTTGTCTGCAAGGCCATGGAACGTATCATCATGGAACTCATAAACAAAGACATTGGAGATCTCCAAACCCTGGACCCCACACAGTTTGGGTTTGTAAAAGGCAGATCATGTCTCCTAAACCTGACAGACTTCTTTGAAGAAGTTACCAAGGCCATGGATGAGGGTAAGGTGGTTCACACAGCCTATCTAGATCTCGACAAGGCGTTCAACACCATCCCCCACTCTGGAATTATAGATAAACTCACTAAACTAGGTATAAATCCTTATGTCACAAGATGGGTTGCCAACTGGCTTACTGAAAGAACCCACATTGTGAAAGTAGCAGACTCCAAATCAGACTTCAGACCAGTGACAAGTGGAGTACCACAGGGTTCAGTCCTGGGTCCTCTCCTGTTTGGTATCTACTTCTCTGAAGTACAGGCTAACACAGAAGGTCTTTGGCTAACAAAATTCGCAGATGACTGCAAACTAGGAGCCATAATTGAAACTCCTAACGATGTGGACATCCTACAAAAGGGCCTCACTGAGACAGATGCCTGGTGTCAAAGACATGGTCTCAAGCTCAATGCCAAAAAGTGCATTGTCATCCCCTTTGGTAAAAATTCTGTACCCATGAACTACCACATTAGGCGGTAGTCTACTTAACACCAAAAGTGTGATAAGAGACCTTGGCACACAGGTGGACAGTAGTCTCTTCTTTGATAATCACATCGCCAAAGTGGTCAGGAAATCCTTCTACGTGGCACACCTCATCACAAAAGGTTTCTCATCCAGAAAAAAAGAGGTCATTGTTCCCCTCTACTCATCACTCATTAGACCCATTATAGAGTACAATGCCCCTTTTGGTATGTACCTCACAAGACATCTACAACAACTGGAAAGGCCGGAAAAATACCTCACAAAGAGGATTACTGGCCTCAAACAGATGCCTTACGCAGACCGTCTCAAAAATCTCCAACTTGACTCCGTCACATATCGCCTACTCAGAGGCGATCTCTGCCTAACATACAAAGCTATGTCAAACCCAGAGCTGTTGGACATGCTCCACTTAAAGAAATCCCAATCCCTCCGAGCTACACACTCTACGGACTTAAACCTTGTCACCACAATAAACAGAAAATGCTGGAGGGATAGATTCCTGTCCCAGAGACTTCCCATACTCTAGAACAGACTACCTATCTATGTCAAACAGAGCTCCTCATTAGCACTCTTCAAGAAAAATCTTGATGATTGGATGGGTAATAGGAAATTCACCCTGGGGATCACTTTTGTGGTTCTGCTTGACAGGGGCACAGGAAAATACTTTTCTTGGGTGGCGAAAGCCAGGGTACATTTTTGGCTAGGCTTGTATAGGCCCTAGGGCCAATAGCCTAGTACCTACCTATGACAAAGTAAGAATTGAAGGTGTTAGCAGTTTCTTCTGGTGTCTTTTCTGGGGTAGGGTTTGGTGAGGTAGAGTTTCCAGGATGAAGTATTTGATTGATAGCATTCCAGAAGTTTTTGGGGTTAGATTTTAGAGTAGAAGGGGGGTTGGAATAGAATTATTTTTTGTCTTTATTGATAAGCCTTTTGGCCATGTTTCTTTGTTCTTTGTAACTTTGTAGGTCTTTTGGGTCTTTAGTTTGAAGCCATTTTTCCAGGACTTATCTCACGATTTCATGAGCGTTCTTGTGTTTTTTGTTAGCCAAGGAGATATGGTTGCTTTTGTCCTAATTTTACGAGGTAGGGCTAATGAGTTTAAGATATCCAGAAAAGTAGAGTTGAAAGCAATGACAGCTTCATCTAGGGGGAGCTGGGTGAGGAAGACCCAGCTTACTCTAGATATGAGAGTGTTGAATGTTTCGGGGTTGAAGTTGGAGAGATTATATCTAGTAATATATCTGTGTGGTTTAGAGAGGTGGGTTGAGTATCTTAGCACTTTTATGGGTGAGTGGTCACTCAGAGTATTGGCAAGGGTTTCTGGATTATGATATTTAGAAGGAGCTGAGACAAGTATCCAATCAATGAGGGTATTTTTGGTGTGGGTGTTGTTAAAATGTGTTGGCGTAGTAATGAGCTGGGTAAATCCATATAAATTTATATTATATGGGGAACCTGGGTTATTTAGGGTTAGCCAATTAATATTTACGTCACCAAGGAGGGTTGTTTAATTTGGGATGTTTAAGGAGAGATAGGAGAGAATGTTTTCCAGTAATGGAATATTGTCCCCTAGAGGGATGTAGGTAGCAACTATAGTAATTGTGGCATAGTTGTTTAGTTTTAGGTTAACTGCCAATGTTTCTGCTGGGGAGAAAGATGGGATAGAATGGTTAATTTGAGAAATAGTAAGATTGTTGGAACAGACCATGGCAACTCCCCCACCCTTTTTGTTGTTACGGTCAAGCCGAATAATGTTATAGCCGGGGGGGAGAATATCATTATCTAGATTGTGGGGTTTAAGCCAGGTATTTGTTACTGCAATGACATCAAGGGCATGATCTGTTATCCATGCATGAAACAGACTAACTTTGTTGAGGATGCTTCGGGTATTAATAGAATAAAAGGAGATTTGTTTTTGAGGTGCAGTTTGATGGGCTGGGGTGAGAGGGGTGTTTGGGATTGAGGTATGGTTAGAGTTTGGACCTGGATTTGGGTGTATGTCACCTGCTGTTTGTATTGAAGTGGAGAAGTTTTTAGTTTTTGATGTGAGAGGGTAGTATCTAATAAGTTTTGTCTTGTTTTTTGAAGATAGGGGGTAAGAAGGAGGAATTTTTATTTTAGGGAGTTGGATGTTAGAGGTTAAAAGAGAAGGAGAGATGGTGATGACATTGTTAGAGTAAGAGTGTTCATTTGGAAGTGGGTTGGTGGCTTGTTTATGGAAATAGGGTAATGGTGCATGGGGTGCAGTGAGCTGAAATAATAGGGTTAGATGTAATATCAGAAGGTTGGTGAGCAATAAGGTATACATAGTGAGAGTCAGATGTAGAAATAAGTTTGAGATATAGTAGGTAGAGAAGGAGGCAGAAGTAGGGAAGGTGGAGGTGTGTGAGATTAAAGTTGGTGTGGGAGTATTTGATTTGTAAGAGGTTGGGAAATATAATGTTTATCAGATGATTGGAGGTAGAAGAGGGTAATTGTTTGGAGGGGAGGGGAGCAAATGTAGAAGGGTGGGGTATGAGAGTGGGAGGGGACGTTATACCTGAGGGAAGATGATAGGTAGTTGTAAGAGGGGGTGTGGCTAAAGAACTATAAGTGTAGGAGTACTGGGGATGGGTGGAATTTGGGGGCAGGGTAGGGGAGCGGAGTGAGCCCTGAGGACGAACGGAGCAGGCAGAGAAAAAAGAAGTGAGTAGTGCAGAAAAAAGTATCAGTAACTGCAGTTTAGTAAATTAAATCAAGAAGGTTTGTAATTGAAATTTTAGGGGACACTAGTATAGAGAACTTAGAATGTAAATAGTAATATTTGCAAGGAGGGGATGGGAATTTAACTGTTATAAAACTGGGGAGTATGAGTAGAAATATCTACAAGCTTAGGGAAAAAAACTTAAAGAGAGTAAAGATGTATGAGTTTTTAATGTAGGTAGGTGCTGCCACCTATTGGCAGAAGGAGATAAAACAGAAAGTAATATGCTAAAAGTGTTTTGTTGCAGTGTACATTAAGTTAGGAGACCAGGTGGGGAGAGTGGCTGGCAGGCTGCGGTAGGCTGCTAGGACGCGCACTCAGGAGGTGACACTAACACATAGGTAGTAAAGATAGTTCTACAGGATATTTGTAGTAAGGCTACATACATTCACAATTTTTTTGTGTAGAGAAGTCCACAGTATAGTAGTATTTCTTTGAAGCCTGGCTAGCAGGCAAGTTTAGTGGTGTCTTCTGGGTATAGCAGGAAGGTAGTCCTTGTACCTTAAAGGCAGGGAGGGAGCACCCGATTTACTGTATTTTTATGAGTTTCATCTGCAGCTGTATGAGCCAATCTGAATCTACATCCTCTGTTTCTACTGTTTTTTCCACAGCTTGAGAGTTGCAATACTTCAGACACTCTGCCAATTGTAGTGTCTTTCAGTAGGCTTGTAAGCATGTACCAGAATGTCTTAATGGAGCCATGTTGTGTGAAGTGGACTGCTGTTTCAACTGAACTAGCAGGAAAAACTACCTAGTACCTCTTGTTCAACCTTCCCTTGTGACTGTGAGTTCTACAGCTGAGTGGGTTTTGTGAAACCGTTTACCAAAATGGGAGGAAAATCATTCTCCCTTCTAGAGATAATCTCTCGCAGCTTTATCCAGTAAATCTCTAGGATAGCCCCTATCCAAAAATAACCTTTTAATAAACTGAACCTCCTCAAAAAAGATGGTGTCATCCACGGTCATCCGTGAAGCCCGGATGAACTGTCCATGCGGAATGTTCTTTTTAGTAAAGGTGGGGTGGTTACTTTTATAATGTACATAGCTGTTACAAAAAGTGTTTTTTCAGTGAATACTACTGTAAACCTCATTCATAGTAGCTTTGCACCCAATAATCACATCCAGGAATGAAACTTAACGACCAAAACCACTTAAGGTGAATGTTAAAAATTCAGTGGTAGCACTTAAAGCATCTATGAAATCATCTACACTAAAACCTTCCTTTTTAACAATAAAAAACAGGTTGTCTACAAACCTTTTATAAAAGATGACATTGTCATATAAATTGACACTACGCAAAATTTCCAACTCCCACCACCCAAGAACCAAACTTGCATAAGTGGGACCCACAGTGGCAGCCATAGATACTCCTGACGTTTCATTCCTGGATGTGATTATTGGGTGGAAAGCTACTACGAATGAGGTTTATGGTAGCATTCACTGAAAAAAAACACTTTTTGTAACAGCTATGTACATTATAAAAGTAACCACCCCACCTTTACTACAAAGAACATTCCTCGTGGCCAGTTCATCCAGGCTTCACGGATGACCGTGGATGACACCACCTTTTTTTTTTGAGGAGGTTCAGTTTATTAAAAGGTTATTTTTGGATAGGGGCTATCCTAGAGATTTACTGGACAAAGCTGCCAATGAGATTATCTTTAGAAGGGAGAATGATTTTCCTCCCATTTTGGTAAAAGGTTTCACAAAAATAACGTACACAGATGGTGTATGTCCGAGTAAACCTAGGTTTTGTTTGGACATGAGTTTGGACAACAACCAGATTTGTAAAATTATTAACAAGAACTGGAAAGTCATTTTAGGTAATGGTGACATGGTAAATGTTTTAGGTGAGGTGCCTTATTTTGTGTACAAGAAAAATTGTAACATCAAGGATATGTTGGAGAGGGGACATGCTTCCTGTTGTTTAGAAGTAAACAACAGAGGTATGCATACATGTATGGGATGTAAAGTATGTAGGTACATCCACACTGATGCTTATATTTTTTTGCAGCACCTTGATTTCAACATCACTGTTCCAGGTAGACTAGATTGTAGTAGTGAAGGTATTGTCTATTTGGCTATGTGTAGTGGATGTCCGGCATTCTACGTGGGAGTGTCCACTAGAAGTTTGAGGACACGTATTCTTGAACATTTGTATGCTATAAGAACAAAAATTGTCAGCAATGCCTTGTACAAACAGTCCGCTATGTGCATTAACTGGAAAACGTTCACCTTCTCGGTTCTTGAGTCAGTGAACAAGGACATCAGGGGAGGTGATTATAGGAACAAAGTAGAACAGAAAGAAGCAGTACAGCAACTGAGACTGGCTTCTTACATACATACTGGGCTAATGACACAGTCAATATAAAATGTTTTTTAAAAAATAGAAAAGTTAATATTAAAAAATAAAGTTTTTACTTAGATGTATTTTTTACTGTGAACAGTAGTCTGTGGGACTAAGTTAATTGATGGTTCACTTCAACTGAATAATTGTTTTATGACTTGAACAGCTTGTTATACAATTAATTGTTCACTTGCTGACAGTATTTTAAGTGTGTTTCTGTAGTAGTGAATTGTATTTCTGATGAAGTCGCCTTTGACGAATAGTGAATTAAATAATTTTACCCTAAAAGACCTGGTTTTCTCCTGATTTTTGGTGTTTTTGTTCTACTGTTTATAACAGCCCAAAATGTTATCAGGACCTAATAAAGAAGTATTTTTGGTCTTGAGAAGTACTTTAAGGATATGAGGAAGTGACTTTTGTATGTTTAGTGTGGGGATTATCATTTTAGGGGAGAACATTGCAGCAAACCCATTAGCCAATATGTTGGTGATGTTATTAGGATTTGAAAAGGAAGTGCCATTATGTATAAGTTTTGTACAGCCATGTGAATTACTACTTAGTTTTCTAACATATATGAAGAAGGACTTATAATTATCCTTAGACTCAAAAGTAATCTTATGAGCATGGGAGGTTTTGTTGGTCTCAATAGAGGACTTCTACTTCTTGGTGAGGCATTTTATATTCTCATTCTGATGACAGATTCTGGCTTTACAAGGTAATCAAAGCAATTTCTTCCTTCTGTTGTAAAGTATATTTATATCTACTGACCACTAGGGGGATTAGTTATTGTATTTGTCAATGTATTTTGTCCTGATGGAGACGAACACTGTCAATACATTTATCTAAATCAGCATAAAGATCATTGGCCAAGCTATTTGCATATCCTGTTTCCATTTTGTTTTGAGCATCAGAAAAATTTGCGATTTCATCATATGATTGTAAAAATAGCTCTAATAGCAAAAACAACACCTGAATAGAACAAATGGATGGCAACCCACCATCGGCTATGTTTATAATAGGCAGCAATGAGAACATGGCTCAGACTGAATAAAAACTTTAATAGAAGAACTCTAATACATTAATAAAGTACAACAAGGTTTAGAGCTTTCATCTGCAACAATGAAGACTTCTTCAGTGCTACCTATTATAAACATAGCCGATGGTGGGTTGCCGTCCGTTTTTTCTATGATTGTAAAAAGTTAGCTTTTTTGAAATATCTGAAGAGGGTAATCTTGGTAATGATGGAAGAGAATTTTCTGAAGGTGAAGGTAACCAGTTGGTGATCAAAGATAACAACTGAGGGGAAACTATAAGCAGGGAGCAGGCTGGAGCTAAGTCTGTTACAGACAGTTTGATCCAGGGAATCAACTAAACCTGCCAAGAAACATTGTGTGTATCGAACATTAGAAGTATAATTACTCCAGTCTATGGAGAGGTACTTAAAGTCACCAAGGATTGGAGATTCATGTCTAATACAAATGATTTCTAAGAATGCTAGGAGCTTCCTACAGTCATGTGGGAACATGGAAGAGGACTGCTAAGAAGCTAGAACTTGAAGGTCTGACTTACCCAGTGTAAGCTGGAGTTCAATGAGATCACAGGGAGGATCACTGGGTCACCATGATCATTTCCAGTGGCTTGAGGGTGTGGCAGGCACTGAAGCCGAGCACAGACTGTATCTGAACCATGTCTTAGTCACTACACAAACACAAAATCATTTGAGATGCATAAGGGTGTCCACATCAGGAACTTACCTGGGAACAAACTCCCCCTTAGAAATTCGATCCTCTAAACACCCTAAACAATTCAAAACAGTCACCAGGGAATAACTTAGAATTCACTGGAATTGCCGCAGCACTCATCCTCCTTTACTTTTCCATGCATCTAAGACTCTTATTACCTCCTCTCCTCTCACTTCAACTCTCTTCCTGCATAATCTCACTAGCCCCCTTTCCTTGAGCATTTATCTAAACTTTCAGCCTTCTACCTCTATTTTGGCATCACTCTTCCTCTCCTCTTCCTTTATGTTTCTCCTCTACAGAACCAATATATGCCAAAATGACAACAACTTATTTTGTTAGCATTGCTGTCTATCAATAATGTATTGTTTGTACTGGTATTATGTTTACTCTTGCCACAACCTCCTTCCCAACTACTAGTGTAAAACTAAACTCTCAATGTACGTACATCGAGTACATTGTACTCTCATTGTATAATTATTATTATTATCTAAGTCCTTCTTTTTTATAAAAATTGCATTTCACGCTGGAGCTTTTCTCCCCGGGTCTCCGCTGAAAACGGGCCACTCAGCTCAGTTGGACTAACCCGGTAAACAAATGTAAAATAAATAATAAATAAAATAGATTTATGACATTCAGAAGATATGCCTTCATGTTGTCCAGTTTATGACTTGATTTGCTGGTTCACTTAGGATGTTCATTAGATGAACTCTGCTTAAAAATGCACAATGGGGATAGCATGGGCTTTGGCCAGTATGTGGAAGTCCTTTAATGAGAGGTGTAGACCATCACTGGAAAGGCAAGCAAGACTGTTGATCACCTTGCCCCAGGAAGGCATGTAATGGACTGTCCGAGAATAGCACCAGAGACTTAGTCAATTGCTGAAGCCAATTATCTTTTCTTTGATTCCAGGCATCATTTCCAGTGAGAGGAGGATGACACTCAATATCAGAGTTTTATCCTTGATCATAGGATCATAGGAGGTTGCTAGGCTATTGGTCTTGAGACCCTTATAAGCCTAGCCATGAGTTTAGCGCATGTTTAGACAAATCAGCACCTTGATGGTCCTGTCCAGCATGGGCACAGGTGGAATCCCAGGGATGTATTTTCTATTTCCCATCCAGTTATCCAGGTTGCACTTAAAAAGGGGTAAAGAGATACTCTGCTTGATGTGGATGGGGAGTCTTTTCCACAGATGGGGGAGTCTCTGGGACACAAATCTGTCCCGCCAATAAGTCTTGTTGATGTCACAGACCAGGTTGAGGCCAAGCAAGTGGGTTACTCGAGTGGAGCTTGATTTGCAGATATGCAGCAGTCCCATCAAGTTGATGTTCGCCTTGCATGCCAGACAGAGGTCACCTCTAAGGAGTCTGTATGAAACCAAGTAGAGGGATAGGGCTTTTACCCTGTGTATGTTAGATGATTGAGGCAGTGGATTCTCCTGGTGAAGAACCTCTGTAGTTTTTGCAGCTGCTGCATGTGCTTTGCGAGGTACATGCTGAAAGGGGCATTGTACTCAGTAATGGGCCTTATAGGGAGGAATACAGGGATGTTATGACCTCCTTGTCCCTGGATGAGATACCCTTACTTATGAGGTGGACCACATGAGATATAAGGTGGCTTTGCATACAACGGAAGCAACATGGTAGTCAAAAGTCAGGCTGCTATCAACCTGGGTGCCTAAATCCCTCACAACTGATTGCGTGCTTAGGAAGTTGTTATTAAAGTGATAATTTGTGGGGATAGCACTCTTCCCAAAGGGGATGATGATGATGATGCATTTTTTGGTATTCGACTTGAGGCCATGTTTCTGGCACCAGTCATTTGTCTGAGTGAGACCTTCTTGGAGGATGCCCACATCACTAGCGGAACTGATGACAGCACCCAGCTTGCGGTCATCTGCAAACTTGGTCAGCCATAGTCCACTGGTTTTGGCCTGCACCTCAGAACAGTATATCCCAAATAACAGAGGCCCCAAGACCAAACCCTAGGGTACGCAAACAAGTCCTTCTGCATGTCTTTCACAGGTTTTCATGCTGTATCACTCAGGCAGAAACACATACCTTTGGACAAAAGCACTTACCTGGAAGATAGAAGGAGTATGGCTTTGGAAGCTATGAGGATGTACCTTTCCACAAAAAAGGGGGAGTATATGATTAAAACAGTGTTCCCAAAAAGGCCATGGAGTTACAAATGGTGAAAACACAAGAATGGATTGGACAGGTAGAAAGCAATTTTATGTGCTGTAGGAAAATGCAAGCTAAAGAAAAGGGTAGACATAAACTGAGCCAAACAAACCTGAATGCCAAATACTTTGATTAAACCATGTCTTGTGCATTTGATTGTCTGTCCAGTCTTACTAACTCTAGCTCATGTCTTCCATGGTACCTTAACTAACCCTGCTAGCCACTCTGGTGGTGTAGAGAGAAAAAGTCCTGACAATGGCCCAGCTGATCCCTGTTCAATTAGCAACTCAGGTGACTGATGAAGCTACAGAACTAGGAGGGGAGTTACAACCCTAGGGGAGGGCAGTCTCGTGGGTGTTCATCACATGATCACTGGGTGGGGCCATTGAGCTGCCACACAGGTAGGCCAATATGTCAGCACATCTCCACTGCACACCTGCCCACTGGATGACACAGGAAACTGCAGTTGGTGGGGGGGGTTGGGCAAAAAACAAAAATCCTCTGCCAGATGATGTAATGGTCAGACCCTCTAGGGTGACAGGTTAGGTTCCTTACTGATCCCAGTCAATGTGAAGAAAGTCCGGGGGTTGGAGAAAACTGGTAGACCCAGAGGTGGATGTGGGTCACTATGTGTTGCAATATGAAGCAAGTGGGGTACAAAATTAATTATTCCGGCTGCAGTATTCTGTAACCTCATCAACAGAATTTAGTATAGTTATGAATACAGCAATATCTCATTAGTAATTAATTTTCAAAGTAATCTTCAAAAACTACTACAGTCAGTATACTATTACACATATGACCTTTGCATAATCTATTATTTTGTGCTGCACTTCTTACAAAGTCTGCCTACTTTTTGTGTAGCACTGTGCCACTTCCCTTAACAATTCACAGGTACTCCATATCCTCAGCTTTCTTTCTTTTTCCACTTGGACACTTAGTGAATAAAAGCAAACACACTATTCTGACATGGCCTTCCTGCTGCCTTAGGTCCCTCTGACCATTTCTCTGTATTAGGCAAAGCACTTATTTAGTTCAGAATTACTTCCATCACTGTTCCTACCTCACAGTTTGTGCACACTGGTCTGCGGTACTTTTAACTGCTGCTTGACTCCACTTTGTGAAACAGGATCACACCTGGCCTTAACTGTAACCCAAAGCTTCCTCCCCATATTGTGATTGTTATAAAGATTATTTACTGTTGTCAGTAGACCAGCCCATATTTCTTTTACAATTCTGTGTCAGAGTAAATGTGCTACTGCTCTGTCTACTTTTAGTTTTAAGAGTAGTTTTAGAATCATTTCTTATATGTGAAACAGTGGTACAAACACCTTGGGGCAGCTCCCTTTTCTCTGAGTTTATACCTCCTGCTTATTTTCCTCTTCTGTGAGAAAAGCTGTGATAGGCTGAAGCTCCATTTATTACATCAGCACCAGTTATTACATCAGCACCAGTTACTACATAAGCACAGTGCGTGACTAAGTTAAGTTAACCTTACAAGTACTCCTTGCTATCCCTGAGAAGTTCACAGTTGTGTCAAAACACTTTAAAGAAGTGTTAGAGAAAAATGTCGATCTGTACCTTTCACATCGGCGTCCTGTAAATCCAGTGGGACACGAGTCACATGTAGGTTGACTATCTGTATCCAGGAAACAAGTGCTGGAGAATCTGCAGAAACACAAATAATTACTAGGAACACAAAGAAGCTAACATAGTTATTTTCCATAATGATTTTCAGAGAAATTAAAGTCATACTGTTCACTTCAGCAGCCTATATCAGTGAACAATACAGATACATTGTAGTTACGTCATTCTAGCATAAGCAAGACTTCATGTCTACTTCTGACACCTCTAACACCTGCACATCTAGGTTATTCAATTAGGGGCTTCAAGCTGCTCTACAGGATGTTCCTGTACATTCTGGCTTCTTGAAGGTTTAGTCTGACTACCAAGACTTCAGTGTGGGAAAAAAATAAGAGTTGTGTCACTGACTCCTTCAAAAAATTGTAAAGAGCAAACCCACCCTTGCTATGCTACTGAGACTTAAAATACATACAAGAGTTTGTAAAATTTTTCTGCAGACTCAAATTTGCTTCTGCATTGCCTGGACCATGGACATCCTTGGCAATCCACCAATCCACCCTAAGCTCAGATATTTCATTATATTAAAATACACACAGCATGGATCCATGCTCCTAAGACAGTAATGTTCCCTTGAGTACCTTGTTCCCCATTGGCCCTTTTTTTCAATTATAAAGGAATTCCAAATACTATTCTAGCATGTCCAAAGGTCAGTTGTCAATCTCCTCTCCAGTCCAGCTGGTGAATCTGGGAATCTTGAGGCAATGTTACAACTGCTTCATGTACACAGACAACCCTCTCCTCCTCCCAACAAATTCCAACACATGTGAGAGATGCAACCATATAGCCAAACTGGAGGCTAAGCTCTCTCAACTCAGTACTGGCGTAACCAGTCAGGAGGAGAAGGAAACCACACTCACTACAATTCCAGTCTCACATAGACCTACCACGACAGCAAACCAAACACATAAACACACAAAAACATACTCGGAGGCTCTAAATAAAAATCTGCCTAAGCAACAGAGACCTCCAAAGCAGACACCCAGGCAACAGCTACCCCAAAACAAAACACGTGCAACACATAGCTCACAAAGCCAGTGTGCCGAACAGTCACAGCCCTTAAGGCTAAACAACACACCTGATACACTTGTAATAGGTGACTCTATCATTAGGCACATTGACGTCCCGCTCACCAGGCTGAACAAGGAGAAGGTCACGGTGAGCTGCCTGTCAGGCGCTAGGATCCGCCACATAACACAAGCACTCAGGTCACTCCAAGGCAAGTACAAATATGACTCGGTCATTGTCCATGCTGGTGTGAATGACCTGACACGTACCTCCCTGGACTACATGAAAAGAAACATAGAGGAGCTCTCTGAGCATGTAGCCCAGGCCGGTATGACCCTGACCTTGAGTAGCATCTTACCCTCACCAAGAATGATGCCACAATATGAAGACAAGATGATCAATTTCAACAATTGGCTTAAGTATTGGTGTCATTCAAAGGGGATCCAATGCCTGTCAGCCTGGGATGACATGCTCGACAAGCCACAATGCTTCGCTAGGGACGGCTTGCATCTGTCACCCCTGGGCTTTCCGATATTGGCAAAGGCTCTTGCTTCCCCCATAGTGCCTTTTTTAGGCAAGGCTCAAAAGACAAACCCACCTCCATAGGTATCACAAGGGATAAGAAACTAAGAGTAATGCTACTCAACGCCAGAAGTCTAAACCTCAAGATGCACGTACTCGAAACTCTCCTTAGCATGGAGAACATCGATATCTGTGCAGTAACAGAAACCTGGTTCAGGGCTCCCAAGAGCACCCCAGCACTACCAGGTTATACCTCATACCATGCTTTTCGGCCCCAAAACTTGGACCGAACCACAAAAGGAGGGGGAGTATCAATATTCGTCAAAGATACCCACACCTCCAGGTTGGTGGCACAGCACGAAGCATCAGAGACTATCCATGTGCAACTAACAGTGGGTAAAACTGCCTTCCAGTTTATAGCCTGCTACAGACCACCCTCCCAAACCCAGGAACCCCACTTGGCCTTCCTGAGAACACTGGAAAATATGAAGGTCTCTCCAAACACCATTATATTGGGCGACTTCAGCTACCCAAACATAGACTGAGAGCATTACTCTAGCTCCAACACCCTAGCCCAAAGGTTCCTAGAATTTATAAACTCAAATGCTATGGAACAACTTGTTACCACTCCCACAAGAGGGGAAAACATACTGGACCTGATCATCACCAACATGGGGATTCTATGCTCCAGACCAGAAGTGTATCCCTCACTGGTAAGATCAGACCATAAACTAATCTCACTGGATATTCACATCCCGATCCCACCCCCTGCCTAGAAAACCACAGTGAAAAACTTCTCTAAAGCAAAATTCACACTCCTCAAAACCGAGGTGGAATCCTTCAAAGCCCCCGAGCCTGTGGAAAATACGGCCCAGACTGCAGAATCCTTTATAAACGCATTCTATGAACACCTTCAGGAATGCATGGATCATGCAATCCCAAATAAAACCAAGACCCAATCCTCCAAAGGCAGACGTCCTGTCTGGTGGACCCCAGCCACAAACAAACTATACAATAGAAGGAGGAAGCTACTACATGATAAAGCAAAATCCCGAAAAGGGTAGGCATCTCTGATCAGTATTAGCAAAAAACTACGGGCACTCATAAAATCGTCTAAGGCCAGCTTCGAGAGAAAAATTGCACAGGACACTAAGGATAATCACAAGGCTTTCTTTAGTTATGTTAGGAACCTGGGTGGGAATTCCCAGATATGCTCAGAATTACTCCAAAATGACAAAAAATACATCGAACCCAGAGACATTGCCAACATCCTAGCTGACAGGTTCAGTGCAAACTCCACCCCCCCCCACCAAAAGGGCAAATATCTATCCCAGCAGAGTGCTGCCCCCCCTGACATCTCAGATGCTCAGGTAAGAGCCGCCCTCTCCAAAGCAAAAACACAGCATCAATCGGACCAGCCGGTGTCCCGGCTGCCCTACATGAACTCCAAGAAGAGCTAAACCCAAACATAAAACTACTGTTCAATCTCAGCCTTACTACAGGATATGTACCCAAAGAGTGGCATACAGCAACAGTGGTCCCTCTCCACAAAGGTGGTGTCTCAACGGATCCTGGAAACTATCGCCCGATAAGCCTGACTAGCTTGGTCTGCAAAGCTATGGAAAGGATCATCATGGACCTCATAAATAAAGACATTGGGGACATACAGACACTCGATCCTACCCAGTTTGGTTTTGTCAAGGGCAGATCCTGCCTCTTAAACCTGGTCAATTTCTTTGAAACAGTCACCAAGGCCATTGACGAGGGGAAGGTGGTCCACACAGCCTACCTGGACCACGCAAAAGCCTTCGATACAATACCTCACTCGGGCATTATAGATAAGCTCACCAGCTTAAATATAAACCCCTATGTCACTAGATGGGTTGCAAACTGGCTCAAGGACAGAACCCACATGGTTAGAATTGCTGGAGCCATGTCAGACTCCAAACCAGTTACAAGTGGTGTCCCACAAGGCTCAGTCCTGGGACCTCTCTTGTTCGGTATATATTTCTAGGAGGTACAGGCCAACACGGAAGGACTGTGGCTGACCAAGTTCGCAGATGACTGCAAACTGGGCGCCATAATCGACTCTCCAGCCAACACAAGCATCCTCCAAAAGGGCCTCATAGAAACAGACAACTGGTGCCAGAGCCATGGCCTCAAGCTAAATGCCAAAAAGTGTATAGTCATCCCCTTTGGCAAAAACAAAGTGCCCACAAATTACCACATAGGTGGTAATCCATTAAGTACAGAAGAAGTAATTAGGGACCTGGGGACCCAAGTTGATAGCAATCTCTCATTTGACAACCACGTGGCCAAAGTGGTTAGAAAAACATTTTACATAGCCCACCTAATCATGAAGGGATTCACATCTAGATCAGGGGAGGTCATCGTGCCTGTACCTTACCAGACACCTGCAGCAACTGGAAAGACCCCAAAAGTACCTCACCAAGAGGATCAAAGGGCTCAAACAGATGCCATATGCTGCCCGGTTAAAGAAACTCCAGCTCTACTCAGTGACATACCGCCTGCTCAAAGGCGATCTGTGCCTGACGTATAAAGCCATGTCAAACCCTGAATTAATGGACATGCTGCACCTCAAAAAATCCAAATCCCATCGAGCTACGCGCTCGAGAGACTTGAACCTCAGCACTGAAATAAATAGGACATACTGGAGGGACAGATTCATAACCCAGAGGCTCCCTTCACTCTGGAATAAAATCCCAGTCCAGGTTAGGCAGAGTCCCTCACTGACTCTCTTCAAGAGGAATTTTGATGAGTGGATGGGAGATCGTAGGTTTGCCCCGGGTATCACTTCTGTGTCACTGTTAGACAGAGGCACAGTATACTAACCTCGAAAAAGGGCATAGCAAAATTTATTTAAAATGGGTGGTGAAAGCCAAACACACTCTGGCTAGGCTTATAAATGCCACCTATGAACCTATGAACCTATGTGTGCTACTGTTGTCATTCCCAGGGCCACTCAGCTCTCATAACAAAACAGGCCACTTGAATAAAAAAACAGCCTTTCATGCAGTCCTGATCTTTCTTGATATCCTCTTCAGGTGTGATATGCTCTGTAGTAAATGGAAGGACAGAAAATCACAGGTAACTTTGGGTCCTCTAGGTGGAATGTAGTTACCTATAAAGGCAGTCAGTTTTTTCTTCTCTATGAATGGAAGACTGGAACATGCACTGAGAACACAGCATATCTTTTCTGCTTTCTGAATTCCAAGCAGCAATGCAGTGGGTTTCCACTACTCTCCTTTGTAACAATTGCCTACCCACGTCACACAGAAAGAAACCTTTCACTGAATGTTCATTGCATATAACCCAGGACAGCTTTTCCAGATTCAAGTTCCATTCCCTGACTTAGTCGTTGAATGAGTGGCCAGAACTCCAGACGTTTTGCTGATGAGCCAGTAGCATAACCTAATAGCAATCAGCCTTCAAAACAACCATTCTAAGACCACTCCCAAGACTGAAATTAGCCTTGCGTACTGCAGTAGCTACCCTCAATTTATAATCCTTAGAATTACAAAACTATCCTATAAACACACATACATATATGTGCATGTACATATGCATACACATGTATACACACACACACACACACACACATATATATATATATATATATATATATATATATATACCACAGGGCTCAGTCCTGGGCCCACTCTTGTTTGGCATCTACTTCTTCCCAAAAAACAAAGGGTTAGGGTTATGGTTGACAAAGCGAATGGCGGCAAACTAGTACAAACATATAGTAGAAAAACACACACATCTGAGACAGATATCCTTCAGAAGGAAGCGGAGATAACAGGGCCCAAGGCCCAAGCCCAAAAATTAAATGCCAAATGCAAATAGTCATACCCAAACAAAAAAAAAAGGTTGCTAAAAACCCAGACAGAGTAAATCATCCTGAGCACAGAAGAGAAGTTAGGGACCTGGGACTGTCATTTCAAGGGAGGTCATAGTCTCCTATACTCATCACACTCATCACCCAATGATTGAGTACAATGCCCCATTCAGAATGTATCTGATATATATATATATATATATATATATATATATCATACATAATACGTAATCTACAATATGATTACATTAAACTGCTACAACCAGAAATCATCTTAAGCAGTATACTATTCATACTTAACTAAATATACTTACCGTGTAGTAGGAGAGGTACCAGGGCAAGGACAGGGTCTACAATCATGTGGGGTGCCACTTGTAGCATCGCCATAGTAACCAGCTGCACAACGTTCACAGCGAGATCCCTCAGTATTGTGCTGACATCTCTGGAGAAAGGGCAACGGAATCATATCAGCACCAATCCATACATTTTATACATAACAACAGGCAATAGTATTCCAGATTAAATAAAAAAATACCAAATCTGGAATTTCTAAATAAATAAAAATTGCACTAGCCTGATACGATGACTGTTGCATAAAATTTTAAGCTGTGTCTCAAACAACTTTTTTTTTATAACACTAACTGCAAAACTCCACACAATATAAAGAGGGTACACAGTATGGTGTGAGACCTACATCCTGATTAGAGAGTAAACTAAAATGTTAGACCAATACTTGCAGCAAAAATGAATAAGACAGCTCCATTATAATAAGCAGGAAACACAAGACCTAGTACAGCATCTTGTGTGTTCTTTTATTCTTTTTATGCTCTTACATGTTCTTGACAAACAATCTGATTAAAAAAGTGGTGAAGCAAATTGACTAAAATTGATCAACCTCATGAAACAACACTCCATTTTTTTCTCTTTGATCTGCTTACTTTTTAATATTTTTCTAGATGCTGGTATGCAAATGGAAACAAGATATTGGTTGGGTCCCTATTAATTATTCAAACTTTTTTAAAGTTCGACTGTCATATGGTCGACACCATATGATCAAACTTTAAAACGTTCAAAGGTGAAAAGTAACGACTCTGTACAGAGCAGAATGGGAAAATTTCCTGTTTCTGCACTGAAGTGCGATCTCGGAGTTGGTATATTTAAGTAGGGGGGTGGGGGTACAGGGGGGCTTGCCCCCCTGCTCAGAGCTTTGAGGTCATTTTTTTTTACTTTTTTATTACATTTTTGATGATTCAGACTTCCCTCATATGTTGTCGAACATATGAGGTTCAAAGTTTTGAAACTTTGACTATATAATATTGACCCTACTGGTTTAGGTTAATTACCTTTGTGGGCAATGTTTACCTTTGTGAATTGTGACCACTAGAATAATTCATCTGTACAGCTACTCTGTTATTCAGCCATTCCTGGTATGCAGATGCACTTTCATAATTCATCTACATTTAACCTGCCTTTATAACTTACACACAGCCGTGAAATGTAACTTTATCCAAGTATCAGCACTATGCATTTGAAGAGTAGCTTTATGAATCCTGCCCATTGTGATAAATTTTAATACTTTTAGTCTCCAGCAAACTTGGCATTTAGTGATGTCCACCCTAATTTAAACATGTTTCTCATATTAGCAAGAAATCTCATTTAAACATATTCACTGAGCTACAGATACATTATAAATGTACTCCAATACAACCAAAATACTAGAACTTCACACTTTTGAACACATAAGAAGTGATCATGCATGTGATAGTACAAGATAAACAAAACAGTCACCCTAGTATGTCAGAATGCTGTAGGACCCTGCAAATGCTCCACCTTCTCCTGCCCACCTCCCTTTCCAATTTACCCATGCCCCTTTAAAATGTTCAACTATATTGACATGTGCTACCCAGTAAGATGGTACATTACATCTGTCCACCTTCCTTTCAGAGAAATAATACTGTTTGTCCAAGATCAAGTTTGGCCCATCACTTTGGAACCCATGGCTCCCCTTAAGTAAATGCAATAAAAAAGCAAGTAATTACTTCTCAAAATTACTGAAGTAGATGAAGGTCAGCATTTTTAAACAGCATTCATTTTTCTCTGTTCATTCAAGAAAACAATAGAAATAAAATATTTTTGTAAAAAATACAGATAGATATTTAAGGAGATATATGAAGCAAAAAACATGACACATACATAATACAGGTTTAAAGTGTTACATATGTACCACAGCTCTGAGTGCCACAGTGAACCACTTTAGCAAAAACATTCTACCCACCTGACATTCACCAGTCTCTTCATCACAATCGGATGCATGTCCATTACATTCACAGCGTACACACGTGCCCAAGTACAAGCCACTAGTGACCCGAGTATAACCAATATCACAGTCCTGGAAAGAGAAACAGGTTAAGACAACAGCCAGTGGGAACCTTCCTTTCCCCAGCCCAACCCACCATTTTCTTTGCATAAAATTCTACTACTGATTGTTTTTTTTAATTGTACCACTATTAACGTGCATTTCAACCTAACAAAACAATTGTGTTAGCTGCTGGTCTCTATTTCTTTTTATTCATTTATAATTTAACACTGACTTCAGCCCTCCTTTAACTGAAATGAACTGTCTTAAAAGGGAACACGTGTACATATTTGGCAGAATCTTCATTTGTAAAAATCAGTTTGCCAATCTGAGTGAATTAAATAAACCAGTTCAAAATATTTTTAGCAGCTCAATATGGCAGTATATCAGAAACAATGTTAGAAATTACATATCCAGATTTATTGCAGATAAACAGCTGGGAAACGGGACATATCATCATGGACTATTAGTATCAGATGACTCTAAATGTCAAGAAAAGTGAAAAATGAACGGCTGTTACAATAAGAATCCAAATTAACTTTGAAATGGAACACCTTAAACTCATGTAGACTGAAAGAAACAGTAATTTAACATCCTTCTGAAGCATTATGATTTAATTACAGCCATTTGCTATGTGTGTGTGTGCAAGACCTGACCCAAATGAAGTAAGAATTTAACTAACATTTTCTTTAGTTTGAATAGCAGAGCACCTAAAATGAATTTTACTTGATACTTTTATACTTGTCTTAACATACAGCTAATGCACCAAAGAAACACACTTGGGTGCTTTTTGTAGAATAAAATATGTCTCAACAAGGAAACACAGATTTGCTGTTTTTAGTCTGTACAAATAAGGGCCTTCAACTCCTAGATCTTATGGATGGATAAAAGGCCACAATAAATAGTGGTTTCCAAGAGATGAAATTCAGATCCACAGAATCAGCTGACTCAGAAGAAGCTCAATCCTGTCAGTCAAAAATTTAAATCAAAAGAAGAAACGTTCCTCAATGGTGGGTCAAGTTGCAGAACCCCTTTAAGGGGCTGCAGAATGAAAAGGTTCTGGGTCATGGTCCTGTTCACCATAGGTCTTGATGCACTAAAATGGAAGAAACTTTCATCTTGCTTGTGGCAGAACTCAGACTCAAGTAAGGGAAGTACTCTAGGTAGGTCAAAATCACCTGCAGTAAATGACAGTGGCACTACAGATTTCAGATTCCACCTAGAAGAGAAACTGACCAGCGAAAGGCTTTCCACAAGCTTTGGTCAATTTTCAGGACTGTGGCTGGAAAGTATATCAGGATTAAGGGATCTAATGATATATTCATGCCAGAAGGTGCTGTCAGCTCCACTTCATCAGTAGACACCTCCAGGTTAAAATCCAGTACAGCTGGAAACTTGAAAATTTATACCTACACACAATTTTCACCAAGCACTGGGAGACAAGCATGACTTTTGATCTCTCTCCTCCAAACTCTGCTAACAACCACTGATTATGACAGAAAGAGGAAAGACATACAGGAGTCTTCCTTGGCACAGAAGGGGGACTGCATCCACAATCAAGTTCATCCTTGCAGTGCTGAATCAAGCAGAAAGAGGAAGAGGAAATCACTTGAGTAATAACCAATCTGAACTTTGGTTATGTTCAGCTGCTTGGAGATCCTGATCCATTACCTTTAGGTCTAGCTATGGAGTAAAACTGCAGCTAAGACAGTCCTTCACTATAATTACCTCCCCAAAAAAGTGGGGCTCTAAGGGTGAAGTCTTCATCTACAGCCAACTGTCAGACCAGTACCACTTCATTATACAGTGGGTGCAAGTTCATAGGTTTACAGGATGATAGTAGGCTATTGGCCCGGAGGCCCTTACAAGCCTAGTCCACAACTTTATCCATGTTCCTACAAAGTCAGCACCTGTTTCCCCTGTCCAGCAGGGACACAGGTGGGATCCCAGGGGGAGTATTTTCTGTTTTTCATCCAGTCATCCAGGTTCCAGAGGGCTAGAGAGGTATTTTGCTTGACACAGATGGGGGAGACTTTGGGGCACAAATCTATCCTGCCAACAAGTTCTATTAATGCCACAGACCAGGTTGACACCTTGCATATGGATTGTGCACGTGGAGTATGACTTATGTATATGCGGCAACTCCATCAAGGCTGGGTCTGAGATGGCCTTGTATGCCAGATACAGGTCACCTCTGAGCAGTCTGTACAAGACTGAGTAGAGGGACAGGGCTTTTAGCCTATGTGTAGAGGACAGGTGTTTGAGACCCTGGATTTTCCTGGTCAGGAACCTTTGTGGTCTTTCCAACTGCTGCATGCGCTTGGCAAGGTACATGCTGAAGGGGGCATTGTACTCAATAATGGGTCTGATAAGGGAGGAGTACTGGGATGTTATGACTGCCTTGTTCCTTGATGAAATACCCTTACTTATGAGGTGGGCCATGTAGAAAGCCTTCCGTGCAATGGAGGCAACATGGTGGTCAAAAGTTTGGTTGCTATCAATGTGGGTGCCCAAGTCTCTCATGACTGATTACGTGCTTAGTACATTGTTATTAATGTGCCAATTAGTGGGGATGCCATTTTCCCTAAAGGGGATAACGATGCATTTCTTTGCATTCAGTTTGAGTCCATGCTTTTGGCATCAGTCATTAGTTTGGGTAATATGCATCTTATGGGCAGTTACCACTATTACCACACCATAGCTTAATTGCCTCACTGAAGCACCAGGGGCTCTGTTGTTAACTACTTTCCCAGAACATGAAGGATTAAAAACACGTGCATTAATGTTTTACATGTTTTTTCCTTCTGTACTTGCTCCTCCCAGAAGCCATGCACTCCCAATTCCCCAGATGGGGAATAGGGAAGACTGCCAACTGGAGATAACTGTCACCTAGCCAGTTATAGAGGAAGATTTTTGCTTCTGGCAGTGGCACCTACATATGCGTTCTGAGGAAATAGGGAAAGCTCTTATTGCAACAGCCTTAGGGTGTGGTTCAGTGGCTTCACCCCCCACACACACACACACACACATACACAATCACAGCATTTTGCATTTCTGGACTGGACTCAAATTAAGGGAACTACTCAGCATCCTCACTCCCACTGTGACAATATCAAACAGCTGCAGAAAATAATAGCTTTTCTAATTATTCCTCACCTCACCATGGTAGCTGACATGAGCACTTATGGTACTATAAGGACCGACTTTGCTCACACCTGTGCACAAATGTTCACACATGCACACACACACGCACACACACACAAACACACACATACGCACACACGCACGCAATCACACACACACACACACACACACACACACACACACACACACACACGCACACACGCACACACGCACACGCACACACACACACACACACACACACACACACACACACACACACACACACAGCTAACATCATCAGCTTATGACTATCGGGCCTATACCCACATTATATCACTGCATCTTTGTCACTGGCAAACCTCTGCTGGTGACAGGTAGCCAACTGGACTATTATCCCTCCTTCCCAGGATGGTTGAAAGTTCGTGTCATCTTCTTACACCCAACTGTTCCTACCCAATTCCTCCATCATCCGAGACACAAATCAAACCCTGGGTGTTGCTGTCAGGGCTTTTCCCTCTACACTAAAAATCCAGAGAAGAGCACTTCTCTTAATTTGAGCTTGTTTATGTGCAACTCCCTTTTTTGAGGTGTGTCCTCACCCTACACAAAGGGGTGGACCTGTAGCAAGGTTTTGTGGCTTTAGGCAATATCCTACAACAATCAAATTAGGGAGCAAAAAGAAGAAAAAAAGTTTTCTTAAAATATTTTAGCTCCACTTACAGATTTGAAGGAGGGGCATTTGTGTTTGTGTTCATGTACTGGGCAAAGTATTGCCCTTGTAAAAGTTAGTATGCACATTTATTTATAAGGTGCATGTCACCAAAATGACCTATCTAAAGATGCATTCCTGCACCCTTGACAAGTCATCCTAATCCTAAACATTGGACACACTATCTTAATTCTTTGCAGTGCATGAAGCTTTATCTGCTCCATCTACTACTAATTACAGAAAAAAAGGTAAGTGTTTTGCTGGCTTTTAAGGCCATAAGGCACTTAGAGATCAGTATATGTTTACATTCACCTTGCCTCTCAACTGTCCAGATTTTTTGCAGAATATCTAGATTTTGCTTCATATATTTGGACTGTTCCTCATAAAATTTGTGGTTTTCTGAAGAACTGCTGAGGACTGAAGTCACTAAATAATGACATACATCGGAGTTTCAGACTTCATATAATTCAGAAAATAGAGGCTGGGGGAGTGGCCAAGATGTCAGGGTGAGAACAGCACTTTCTTGATGCTCTGCCTGTGAATTTTTGTTTCGGACAGGAATTTCTTAATTCTACTCAAAATACATCGAATATTTTTTCTACAAGTGATCTTTCTACTATTGTAACCCAGCCATTGGGGATGCACAAGCCAGTGCATTTCTCTGTGCCAGTCCCAAGCCCGGATAAATGGGGAGGGTTGCATCATGAAGGGCATCCTGTGTAAAACTTCACCAAATCATTTAATGTGGATAGCAGTAAATATTTACATACCGGTTCGGTCGAAGCCCGGGTTAACAACGACCACCACCAGTACTGTTAGCCAACAGGGTGCTGGCGAAAATTGGGCTACTGTTGGCCGAAGGAGGAGAAGAGGAGGAAGGCATGGCCGAAGGCAGAAAGAGAGGAGAAAGGCTAGGACTGTGATAGTGAAGGTCGGAACTTTGAATGTTGGCAGTATGACTGGTATAGGGAGAGAGATAGCCAATATGATGGACAGAAGGAAGGTTGGTATATTGTGTGTGCAAGAGACCAGATGGGAGGGGAGTAAGGTGTAACAGAGGTGGGTTCAAATTGTTTTATCATGGTGTGGATGGGAGGAGAAATGGTGTAGGAGTTTTCCTGAAGGAACAGTGTTTTGGAGGTGAAAAGAGTGTTGGATAGAGTGATGTTTATGAAGCTGGAAATTGATGGTGTAATGATGAATGTTGTTAGTGCATATGCTCCACTAGTTGGGTGCGCGATGGATGAGAAAGAAAAATTTTGGAGTGAGTTGGAAGAAGTGGTGATGATTGTACCCAAGGGTGAGAAAGTGGTGATTGGAGCAGATTTCAATGGGCATGTTGGTGAAGGGAACAGAGGGGATGAGGAAGTGATGGCAGGTATGGTGTTAAGCAAAGGAATGCAGAAGATCAGATGGTAGTGGATTTTGCGAAAAGGATGGACATGGCTGTGGTGAATATGTATTTTAACAAGAGGGAGTAGTATAGGGTGACATACAAGAGTGGTGGAAGATGCACACAGGTGGATTATATCTTATGTAGGAGGGCCAGTTTGAAGGAGATTGGAGACTGTAAAGTGGTGACTGGGGAAAGTGTAGTTAGGCAGCATAGGATGGTGGTTTGTAGGACAACGTTGGTGATCAAGAAGAGGAGGAGGAGTGTAAGGGCAGCACCAAGGATCAAATGGTGGAATTGTGAGGTGGAGTTCAGGGAAGAGTTAAGACAGGCACTGGGTGGCAGTGAAGAGTTACCAAATAGCTGGGTAACTACAGCAGAGCTAGTAAGGGAGACAACTAGAAAGGTGCTTAGTATGACATCTGGACAGAGGAAGGACGATAAGGAGACATGGTGGAATGAGGAAGTACAGTAGAGTATACAGAGAAAGAGGTTGGCAAAGGAGAAGTGGGACTGTCAGAGAGATGAAGAAAGTAGGGAAAAACCACAGCCACAAAAACGATAGAAACAAAACAGAAAACAAGCAGGTGACAGCTGGAACCTTCACCTGCAAAAGATAATATATAAATCTGCAATGGCTAATGTATAAAACAATTTTATTTAACGTTTTTCGTTTGCTCAGGAAACAAACTTCTTCAGATACCATTACATTTTTTTTAATAAACAGGTTTTAAAGGTTACACTCAGATCATGTGTCTATCCCAACCAATCAACAAGAAATATATTTCACATCTACTCCTCCCTCTCTTAAAATAACATGCTACGGTATATCTACATTCAATAATTTCAATGTTAACAAAGTCTATCTACTACTATGTTGCATAACTACATTAACCTAACTATAACATCATTTTATTGATGAATTTTATTTATTTATTTTACATTTGTTGACCGGGCTAGTCTAGCTGGACATATTTCCATTTTCAGTAGAGGCCAGGGGAGAAAAGCTCCACACAGATACACAAAGTATAAAAATATTGTTACAAGGTAAGTAAAGGATTAATAAACAATAAAACAGATGTTTTTTTTCATTCTAGATATAAAGTAGCAATAAACAGAATATTACTTAAGGAAGCTAAAACAGTTGTAGTACAGGAGAGTTATGTACAATACTTCACATCAGGTATTATACTGATAGCCACATGGTGGTTAAGATCCCAAAGAAGAATTGGACTTTATTTAGGATTAATCCAATGTTATTTAGAAAACTGGGTGTGTCCCCCAGAGTTATATTTAGGAGGGGAAATAATTTGAAAAATTTGTTAGAACAACATAGGCATAGGCTAAAAATTCCCGGTATGTTCAAATGTGAATGTTGCAACTTTTCTAGATTTATTGAAGTGGGCAACTCATGCAATATAAATGACTCACAATATAAACTCAAGCAGAAATTTAATTGCAACTCGAAGTATATGGTTTATTTAGCTAAGTGCCAGTGCTGTTTTTTTTTTTTTTATATTGATAAAACAGAGTGTAGGCTTCAAGACCGTATTTACAAACGCCAATATGCCATCAGCAAAAATAAGACAGACAATGCCTTAGCAAAACACATATCAGTACATAAAGACCATAAATTTAAATATAAAGTGGTTGATAAAATACCTTTGGATAGCGGGGGGGGGGGGTGGGGTGGCTGTATCATTATTATTGGAAGAGCTTGAGTTGTATTGGCAGATATTCCTTAATGCATATAATTGTCCAGATATAAATGACTCATGTTCAATTAGTTGTATTTTGAAATTGAAGAACGTGAAAAAATGAAATTAAGTAGCTAAAAAGACACGAGGTTAACAATAATAATAGGAATTTGTTTAGAATAATTTTGTTGAACTCATTTTTCCTGTCATTTGAGTGAGTAAGCGATGTATTTAGTAGTTTATATGCGTTTCCAAGTTTTAGTGTACATGTAGATGGATAATTTAATGTTTTAGTATTATGTATGAATAGAAATATATTAAATATATATATATATATATATATATATATATATATATATATATATATATAAAATTCATCAACAAAATGATGTTTTAGTTAGGTAGATGTAGTTATGCATCATAGTAATAGATGGACTTTGTTAACATTGAAATTAATGAATGTAGATATACCGTAGCATGTTATTTTAAGAGAGGGAGGAGTAGATGTGAGATATATTTCTTGCTGATTGGTCAGGATAGACACATGCTTTGAGTGTAACCTTTAAAACCTGTTTTTTAAAAAAATTTTGAATGGTATCTGAAGAAGTTTGTTTCCTGAGCAAACGAAAAAGGTTAAATAAAATTGTTTTATACATACATACTGTTGCAGCTGAAGGTTCCAGCTGTCGCCTGCTTGTTTTTTATTAGATGAAGAAAGTAGACAGGAGTATAAGGAGATGAGGTGCATGGCAAAGAGAGAGGTGGCGAAGGGTAAGAATAAGGCATATGAAGACTTGTATGAAAGGTTGGACACTAAGGAGGAAGAAAAGGACCTGTACCGATTGGCTAGACAGAGGGATCGAGCTAGGAAAGATGTACAGCAGGTAAAGGTGATAAAGGATAATGAGGGAAACTTACTCACAAGTGAGGAGAGTGTGTTCAGGAGATGGAAAGAGTACTTTGAGGGGTTGATGAATGAAGAGAATGAGAGGGAGAGAAGGTTGGATGATGTGCGGATAGTGAATCATGAAGTGCAGTGGATTAGCAAGGAGGAAGTAAGGATAGCTATGAAGAGGATGAAGAATGGAAAGGCTGTTGGTCCAGATGACATACCTGTGGAAGCATGGATGTGTTTAGGTGAAATGGCAGTGGAGTTTCTAACCAGACTGTTTAATGAAATCTTGGAAAGTGAGAGGATGCCTGAGGAATGGAGAAAAAGTGTTTTGGTACCAATTTGTAAGAATAAGGGTGATGTGCAGAGCTGTAGTAACTACAGAGGGATTAAACTGATCAGTCACAGCATGAAGTTATGGGAAACAGTAGTGGAAGCTAGGTTAAGAAGGGACGTGATGATTAGTGATCAGCAGTATGGTTTCATGCCAGGAAAGAGCACTACAGATGTGATGTTTGCTCTGAGAGTGCTGATGAAGAAGTACAGAAAAGGTCAGAAGGAGCTGAATTGTGTTTTTGTAGACTTAGAGAAAAGGGTGCCTACAGAGGAGTTGTGGTATTGTATGAGGAAGTCGGGAGTGTCAAAGAAGTATGTAAGAGTGGTACAGGATATGTACAAGGGTAGTGTGACAGCGGTGAGGTCTGCGGTGGAAGTGACAGATGCATTTAAGGTGGAGGTGGGATTATATCAAGGATCAGCTCTGAGCCCTTTCTTATTTGCAGTGGTAATGGACAAGTTGACAGACGAGATCAGACAGGAGTCCCCGTGGACTATGATGTTTGCAGATGACAATATGATCTGTAGTGAGAGTAGGGAACAGGTGGAGGAGACCCTGGAGAGATGGAGATATGCTCTACAGAGAAGAGGAATGAAGGTCAACAGGACTAAGACAGAATATATGTGTGTGAATGAGAGGGAGGATAGAGGAATTGTGAGGATGCAAGGAGTAGAGTCGGCGAAGGTGGATGAGTTTAAATACTTGGGATCAACAGTTCAGAGTAATAGTGAGTTTGGAAGAGAGGTGAAGAAGAGAGTAGAGACAGAATGGAGTGGGTGGAGAAGAGTGTCAGGAGTGATTTCTGAAAGACGAGTACCAGTAAGAGTGAAAGGGAAGGTCTACAAGAGGGTAGTGGGACCAGCTATGTTATATGGTTGGAGACAGTGGCATTGCCAAAAAGGCATGACTTACAAAGCCATGTCTGACCCAGCTCTGTTAGAAATGCTACATCTAAAGAAATCCAAATCCCTCCACACCACACGCTCCAAGGACCTCAACGTCATTACCCCAATCAACAGAACATGCTGGAGGGACAGGTTCATAACCCAGAGACTGCCGATGGTCTGGAATAGACTTCCCATACATTTGAAGCAGAGCACCTAACTGGCCCTCTTCAACAGAAATCTTGATGAGTAGATGGGAATTAGAAAGTTCACCCCCCGGGGATCATTGCAGTGGCTCTACTTGATAGAGGCACTGGGAACTAACGTTGGGTGGCATAATGCCAGGGCACTTCTACAGGCTAGGCTTATAAAGGCTCCTGGGCCATTAGCCTAGTACACACTAATGAACCTATGACCGTCATAAACAAACTTTAAACAGGAAAACAGGCAATGTGCAAAACAGCTGAGGAAAGAAATGTTAAAATGGAATGAAACAACAAACTGCTGTTTTAAACAGAACTGCCATTTCTGTCCAGTTCTTTTACCTGACAAGATGGCCCACGATAACCTAGTGGACATTCACAATGCTCCACCTCCCCAGCCTGATCTTCACCTGTGGAATAAGGAGTGGCAACATCCATGTGGAGGTTAGAGAGCCTGAAATGTAAATGGAAAAGCATATTAAACTTTCAGTAACTTTAAGTTCCTGAATACACAGAAAATAAATCAACAAATCCAAAGTGTTTTACACATATATACATACACACACACACACACACACACACACACACACACACACACATACACCGACACACACGCATATATATAAATATACATAAAATTACCAGAATGTAAAGACAATGAAACTGAAGTGACCAATGCTAGTGTTTTGAAATTCAACACATCAAAAAATTCAAAACACGTAAAACAAAAATTAGAGGAAAAGGAAACATTTTCCTTTTGCAATTGGAACACCAGAATTCCACCACACATTTAGACCATGTTTGTCTGAATAGTGGTGGTGTTACAGAAAGGGGTTTTGAATAGTAAGGTGCAGGGTTAAGGTTAGGAGATATGAGTAAGGTGGTACAGGAGGGGAAGTTCCCCTACCCACCTTACCAATACCTGCTAACCCTAACCCTGCCCCTAACCCTATGCCTACACCTTTCCCTTTAAAAACGCATTCTGTAACACAACCACTAATCTATACAGCTTGGACACATGCAAACTTGCAGGAACATGCACACACATCAGTACAACTATACCCTCACTTAACCCTACCATAACCCACCTACACTCACACAAACATTCCTACCCCTTAATGATGAAACATTCAGAATATCGACATGTTTTGGCATTACTTTCCCAAACCCACACTTACCTTACCTGCAACCATTCCATGTTCCATTAATCCAAAATCTTAAAATTACGTTGAAGATAACAATCAATCACATTTCACAGTCATTCAGTCTGTCAGTCAGCAGCAGATTTGATGGTGTGAATGACATCCATATATATGGAAGCATAACCTTCCAGCAAGACAATCAGTGAATCCTACAATGATCGATACATAATTGTCAAAAAACAAAATATCAATCCACAAAGGATTGAAAAAAAAAACATTTATCACGGGGGTGCAATCCCCCTGCACCCCCCATGTGGGAGCTGGCACCCCCATACCACTTGCAAATTATATATACCAACTTTGAGTTCTCACTACTGTGGTGAAAGGGCAAATTCCCCAATACCCACTGTACAGCCATCTTGTACTGACAAAGGTACATTTTGATCAACTGATATTCAATCAGCTAAACCAGCTCTGCCAGATATTGAGGAGTTTCCATTTTGACAGAAAGTAGTGCTTATATATATATATATATATATATATATATATATATATATATATATATATATATATATACACATATATACATATATACATATATGGTTCCCCTTCACAAGATCAAATTACTGAAAGCTCGAAACTCATAAGATTGAGTTCAAAATCTCAAGTTTCAGTAACTCGAAATTGTGAACTGGAAGTGTAAAAAATTAGATTAAGGGTTTTACATACCTTTTTGTAGGGGGCTGGGTCCCCCTGTACTGTTCCTTCCTTAATGTGCAGGTTTTATGACCGCACTTCAGTGGAGAAATGGAAAGTGTCCCGTTGTGCGCTTATGCATATAGCATGTAATGGTACATTTCCATCTCTTTTGCTGTAGTGCGATCTTGGAGTTGGTATATTTAAGTAGGGGGGTGTGGGGGGCAAAAATGTTAGGAAAAAGTGTTTCTTTCTTTCCCTTTGTGTCCCTTCACAATTTCGAGTATATGAATACTTGAGATTTTGGGCTTGGGCTTATGCATTTCGAGTATTCATATATTCGATCTTGTGAAGGTGAACCATATACATATATATAAATATATATATATATATATAAATATATATATATATATATATATATATATATATATATATATATATATATATATATATATATCTACACACACACACACACATATATATATATATATATATATATATATATATATATATATATCTACACACACACACACACACACATATATATATATATATATATATATATATATATATATATATATGGGATCACTACAGACTACTGAAATTCCACAATACCGAGACGCTCAATCCCGAGGACCAGAATCTTGAGATTGCGGAATCTCGTAACTTAAAAAAAAAAAAAAAAACGTACAACAAACTATTCTAACATGTATGCAGGGGAATAAGCCCCCCTGCAGCCCCCATACCCCCTGCAACTTAAATATATCAACGCCGAGATCGCATTACATTGGAGTGAACGGCAAAGTTCCCACTCCGCACTGTACGGCAATCCTCATTCACTACATTTGAGATTCCGCAATCTCGAGATTCTGGTCCTCGGGATTCAGAATTTCGGTATGCTGTAGTGATCACACACACATATATATATATATATATATATATATATATATATATATGTATATATATATATATATATATATATACATATATATGTGTGTGTGTGTGTGTGTGCGTGTGTGTACAAGTTCATGAGAGCCTTCATTACCAAGAAATATCTCAAACTGACGTCATGATTTTCAAAAAGTCATTCACACATTCAAATATGACAAAAATCGGGAAAGTCTGGAAGATACAAGAGAATATGTGCAGCTACTACATGGCACATAGATATCTGTATATCACATAAAGTATTACCAAAAGGTTTTAGTGCACGCAGGGCAGAGGTCAACAATACCCTAAACAGATGCATAAGAAAATGTAGAGTTCTTTGAAAGTTTAAGAAGGGAAACAAAAGAATGGAGAGGAACTGAACAATGTTACTTCACAGAGGACGATAAAGGCAACTGAGTAGAAGTGTTACAAGATAAGCCTTAGCATAGCTAGGGTGGGGTGAGATGGGCAGTTGCCCTGGGCGCAAAGTGTTGGAGGGATGCGACCAGCCGATTCCGATCTTTTGTTAATGCAACACTCGCTTTTAAATACCTGTTTTGCATTTGCAGTCAAACCTGAGTGCTGCAGCACTCTATGTGTGGTCTAAACTGTAATGTACCAAACACAAAAATCAGGGGCAAAGCCAAAAAATAATGAGCTACAAAGGCACAAAACCAGGAATGGGTTTTAAATTTGCTCTTATACACTTAAAAAGTTGCTGGTTTATCATGGTTTGTGTTTGCATTCATGTTTATAAGGATATGAAATCTGAAAGTGAAATGTCTACCATAATTTAATAATTGCAATCCTCCATGACTTGCCAGAAAAAGAAATTTGTAAGAAACAGATCAAAATCTATGACTGAAAATGAGGAACGTTCTGCAAAATGAGGTACATCTGACAGCTGTGGCAGTATGGCAGGGATAAAATGTAATTATTTAGTTGAATTTCTTTGCTGGATTAGAGTGTTGTTTGGGCCACTAGAGAATATTGAGAGGTTTGAGCAATGCTGAAAAAAGAGAAGATGAAAACATGGATATCTAAATCAGAATATGTGAATGTGAAATAAAATGCAGCAAGTGGTGACACTGAAATGCAAAGGGGAACTAAAGGGTCAGTCATGTATTCCAGATTAGATTATGAATAAAGGACCGATCTATACTCAGCATAAAAGAAACAATGCAAATAACACGAGTAACGTGTCCAGAGAAGAACTTTAGACTTTCTGTGCTCTGTAGCACTAGCTTAGCAAATAACACGAGTAAAGTGTCCAGAGAAGAACATTAGACTTTCTGTGCTCTGTAGCACTAGCTTAGCAAATAACACGAGTAAAGTGTCCAGAGAAGAACTTTAGCAAATAACACGAGTAAAGTGTCCAGAGAAGAACTTTAGACTTTCTATGCTCTGTAGCACTAGCTTAGCAGTTCAGATGGAAGACCCTACCAGAGAATTTTGGTGGTTATTGAAGCCTCAGAAATGGGGGGCATTACTAACTTGAAGGACAAGGAAAGGTATGGCAGGTGCAGGGGTACAGGCAGGATAAAAGCAGGTTAAGTCGAAAACTGTAGGAAAAGCAACCACTCATTACAAGAAAATAGGTAAAAAGTAACTACATCTGATGAGGAGTGGCAGAGGAGAGTAGGCCAGATGCTGAGGGTAACAGCTCATCCAAGTTTATTCTGCTTTCAGAAAACAGGAGTCAGTATTAACGGGATGTCTGTGGATGCGCATTACTGAAGCAACCCAGGTTAAATAACAAATAGAAAGCTGGTGGAACACCATGACGGCCAAAATACAAAGATAAACAAACTCCTCCTCCCAGGAATCTCTGCACAGAAATGGAAGAATGCATGTCAGCCCACATATGTTTCAGATCTCACCATTCAAAAACATGTCAGAACTGGTCTTCAGACTGAAGAATTCCCTTAATACTTCAGCTCTATGTAATGAAATGCTGCCCTTCATCAGAGAGCCAATTAAGAGGATTACGTGTCTTTTTTCTTGCAGAGTACCTACATACTACACATAGTAGCAAGCAAAATCAGTGCTTAAGTCTTACAAATGATCAGTAATCTGACATTTAAAATCAGCAGCAGGAAACTACCTGGCAACGATTACTCGTTAGCACAGATAAGATGCCAGGTGGTCGGTGCAGTGGTGCAGTGGTAGTGTTGCCGTCTCACAGCAGGAGGTTCTCAGGTTTGATTCTTGGCTGGGGTGCCTTCTGTCCAGAGTCTGCATGTCCTCCCTGCATTTGTGTGGGCTTCCTCCGGGTGCTCCGGTTTCCTCCCACATTAGATAAACATGTATCTGGAGCATTTCTCCCAGGGTTTCTCCTGAAAATTGTCTTTGTTCCAAGTTGGACTTTCCCAGTAAACAAATGTTAAATAAAATAAAAAAATAAGGTGGCCTGCCCATGTCAAAATCATGTTACTTCCACTACTATGATAGGTGGCCCGTTCTTGTCAAAATTATGTTACTTCCACTATTATGACAGGTGGCCTGCCCATGTCAAAATCATGTTACTTCCAGGTGACTTGTCCATATCAGACTATGGTTACTTCCACTACTGCTGTAACTGCTAAAACTGCACTAAGAGAAATGGTATGACAGTACATTACCTGGTCTCAGTCATGGCTTCAGAGTAGGATGCCCTGATCAACAAGGTACTAATATCTGCCAATGCCATAAGGAGATGCTCTCTTGTACTGGGTTGTCCATCAGCACGTCGCCAGGCAGACTAGAATTGGGGAAAGAATGCACACATAATTACATTAAACTGACAATTCTCTATTAGGTCGTTTAAGAAAGACATTTCAAAGCATTTTTTTTTCACATTCCCTGATGAAACCAATTTCCAGTCTTAAGGTTCCAAATCAAAGATAAAAAAAATATTCCAAGTATAGCTGCAAATCCTTGTCTCTTTTAACAGTTACATTTTTTTGTTCACTCATATTTTTACTTTCTTGTTTCTGGATCATTCATAAAACAAAATAAGCTAAAAACTGCATGCTCAGCTATGGAAAAGCATGACACATCAAAATATGTAGCATATTTAAATATGTGCAAATTACACAAATAAATGTCCGTTAAATTACTCTTTTAAGAATCCGAAAACTTTACAACTGATCTTAGTATGTACTCATTTAGCTGAATATGTTGGCTTATGAATATCCAAAAAAAAAAATAAAAACTAATTGGCTCTGTAGTGGAGCAGGACAGAACCCTGACTGCAACCTACTCAACCTAGGACTATTTAGCAGTCCTGGGCTAGAAGGGTAAATGAAAGGGGAAAAGACAGAGTGTTTTCATTGTATTAGGGTGGGACAGGCACATATCCAGTTACATATGCTCTTTCTAAACTGCTTTCAGGAGACTAGGCAGCTAAATAAGTATTTACCTCATGAGGGTTGGGGTGTCTGTTGCATCATTCAGGCAAACAAGGGGCAGTCCTGTATAATGTCTGTTGCACCTCCACAGCACTATTAAAGGAAAATACCTACACCCCCCCCACTAATAACAGCACCACTTCCAGTGCCTAGATCCCTCCATTAATGATAGCATCACTCCCAGTGCCTAGACTCACCTACTAATAGCACCAGTCCAAGTGTCTAGACCCTCCCATTAATGACAGCACCACTTCCAGTGCCTAGAACCCCCAGTAATGACACCACCCCTTCCACTGGTCATTCCATAGGGAAGGACAGTCAAAGAAGTGATACTCAGGTGTGGGTCGGAGCAAAAACAGACAAACTTTAAGTGTCGGCTTTCACAGGAAAAAGTACAGGCACCTGCCATTAGGGCTCAACATAATTTCCACATAGTGACTTCAAAACACAGCTTCCTTAACAAGACAAAGGCTAGCCTGGCAACTCACAATGTTGTATCCACCCCCATCCACATTCTCATCAGAAATAAATGTTAAGTGTGAAAAAAAAGTTTGTGTGTGTGTGTGTGTGTGTGTGTGTGTGTGTGTGTGTGTGTGTGTGTGTGTGTGTATGTTTTCAATATTATTAACTGTTCACTAAAAGAACTACTCTTATCTTCTTACAACAGATCAGACCCAGTCTCTTTCAGAACTCTGGAACCACAACAATGCTGCAGTTTCAGATATATCTGCCATAACAATAGCGTGTGACAAATAAGCATTCTGTAGAAATCCTGAAGGCACTATAATGAATTGTTAATCAGTTTGCTCTGCTATATTATCTCTCAGATCTTCAGCAGCCTAATGCAGATGATGGCCAAGAAATGACTTGGTGATATTCCTAGTGGAAAGGCAAAGACTAAATATGTACCCTGAACAATCACTACATTTACTACTAACGCACAAAAAAATTAAAAAGGTTATATTCCAAATTGCTCATAACTGATGAATGAAAAACCTTTGGAGATGTTTTCAAAGTGAAACAAAATGCAGTGACATTATTTTACAAGGTACATTCCCATGCATTGTTCAGCCTGTTTGTTTGTTTACTTTTCAGGGACCAATCACATTCTTCAATGTCATTATGGGAAGAGTTCATAGACCTAGCAAAGATCTTCCAAATGGTTCAAGCACAATGATGGATACCGTACTCACCCAGGACTAGTCATTCCTGAATCACTTCATCTACCTCCATTATAAAATAATCATAGGTCTAAAATGAAAAGTTACATTTCCTTTTTTCTGAAAAAAAATCATAAGCAGTGTCATGCTGAATGTGAAATCTCTGAAGGGAAGTGATATTACAAACAATGACTGTCCATAAAATTCACTTTTTAGGTACTTTTTACCCCCCCTTCTCTGTCAGTCCTCAACCTCACTTCACGGCCAGTTAGCCCATACATTCCCCATCATCAGGATTAGGACTGGTTGGGAAGGTTCCACCATTCAGATGGCCATTTGGGGGTGGTCCAATGTTTTCTTCTTTTGGTTCCCCTATCCTTATTGCATGTGCTAAAGCAAGGTACAGGGAGGGGTGTGTTATGGGATGACAGCAGAGGCTGTTCCTTCACTTCCGCAAGGGGCATTCCCTCCAAACACTCCTACCCAACTCCCAAGGCACGTGTGATGAGCTTTCTGGTATCTGCTATGAAGTTAGTAATGTCCAATGTGACCCCGAGTTTGAGCAACTCCCACCCAGGGAAACAGTGTATGTCACACCTCTTCATTTCTCCCTGTCATTGCCTGGTTCCTTTATTGCAAGGGTGGTAGTCAAAGCCTAACTGTCTGGAACATGACCAGAAATCCATCCGTTGTGCCAGTGAGTCAGGCAAAACAACACATCTTTGGCTCATTTCAAAATAGCCCAAACCTTAGCATCAATAAGAAAGGAGAGTACTTTGTTATATTTAATCCAAGACTATATCTTCAGAGCAAGTCAAGCCAGTGGCATATACCATGTGTTTCAACAGACCTTCTGTTAGATGAAAACAAAACATACTGATGAATTACGGATTGCTAATTCTCATTAATCTGCTCACCTTTGAAGGAGCAAAGACATGGACGAATGATACATGCAGAAGGGAAGGGAGCCAAATACCTTCACAACAGGTAACTTTTTAAACACTTTTATTAAATTACTTAAGACGTATGCAGAAATACATCAATAGAAATGAAAACAAACAATATTAATATTTTTTTTCATTTACATACATTATACATTGCATAAATGTTTTCTTTCTTTATGACAGCTGTCAGTCAGTCCAACATTACTCACTATTCTGTAAGTATTGTGCTCACAAATTCTATGTAAATCTATGTAATTTGATACTTCCCTTTTCAAAGGATCTCACTTCAATTTCTTTTATCTCTTTTACAATATTCATTTCTTTAAATATAGGCAGCTGGTTTAAATTTTGATTTCTATTTTCTAGTAATTGTTTTTTGTCAGCAAAAAGAATCAAACTTATAAGGGCCTTACTGTGTCTAGGAAATTTAGACCACGTGTCCCAGCTCACAAGAACCATTTCCTTATTTACAGCCATTTGCTCCCCCAATATTTTCCGTAAAATGTCTGCTAACTCATTACAGTCCTCAAAAAACATGTTTCCACTTACCTCTTTCTTCTCCATCACACCTCCAAAATGTGCTACCTGAGGAAAAATTATGTGAAGTCTGCTTGGGGCATACAAATACTTACACAAACTCTTCCCAAGAATTTCTGGACTTTGTTGCATACTTGGATGATTTTCCAGTTCCTCTTCCTAATCCTTTCTATCTTCAACTTATTGATTCTTATAGTTAGTATGCAATACTTTACATGCCTTGTCAATTAACCTTTTTAACAGCAGCTTCTGTTCTAGATTCAACAAAAAAAAACTCTACTAAAGCAGGTCTTTCACTCCCCTATCCCTTTCTCACTGACTATGCACTGATATCAATCCCTGGAAGAAAGTGCAGTCTGTAACCTGCATTTCAAACTTCATTTTGGCCTCATCCCATGTTACTACCTTTATCTCTCTAGTTATTTGTCCCTAATACATTGGCTCATTTGCCAGTTTTTCTCCAGAATATTCCAGCCTCTTCTTGCTTACTTTCTGTAGCCCTTCTTGCAGTCATCCCTATTGGCAAAATCTCCTTTCTTCATTCCTGTGTTGACTTACTTCTTAGAATACTTTCTGCAACTTTGTGAGTATAATATTCTGTATGGTTGTTGTTATTTGCATGAAGAAAACACATCCAAAATCCTACTCTCTCCTTATTTCTTGAACTCCCACCCTTTTTATCATCACCTCTTTCCACTCTGAATTATAACCTTCTGCTTGTGTTATGTAGATGAGCCTTAACTGCATAGCTCTAAAATATCCCTTCAAATCACGTAATCCTAAACCACCTTATTCTATTGGAAGATTCAGCTTACCCAACTTTATTCTTGCCTTCCTCCCCTCCCAGATAAATTCCTTCAACTCTTTATTAGTCATTGTCCACACCTTCTCCTCTGTTTGCTAAAATTATGCCTGACCTGCACATAAAATTAACGGGACTAAAAACATTTTCAGTGCTTGCATCTTACTATCCCTTTCCATAAATAAGAACTTTTATTTTCTCAGTTGTTGTAATATAGTTTAATAAGTCTCTTCCCACATATCCTCAGCTGCCATAACTAAAGCCTTTAAATCCATGCTTCGTCTTACAAAGTCCCTATAAATACAGGTGTTGCTGAACCAGTGTGTGTGTGTGTGTGTGTGTGTGTGTGTGTGTGTGTGTGCGCATAATTTATGACTGCAGGCTTTGTTTTGGTGTACATTCATTTGACCGGCCGGTGGATGGCCAACCGGAAAACATGCGAAAGTAGTGCAGCAGGTTCTCATAATTGCGAACCGGAAATATGTGAAACACACAATATCCCCCCCTTTTTGACCCATGGCAGCTCTTGTTTAGGTGGTAGAGCAGTCGGAAATGTCGCATTCTCTGTTTTGTATGACATTACGACTGTTCGCCACTTTGAAAACTGACATTCTGGTACGGAAAATCTAATGTTTGGAGATCGTTTCATCGAGTAAATGAATGTACACCCTTTGTTTTACCTTCATTAATTTTTATATCCCAAAAAGATCTGACACTGTCTCAAAATATACCAAAACACCAAGATGCCCTTTTCTAGATTTAACAAGTACAAAATAATATCATCTGCAAATAAAGCCAGATTTTCTTGTTTACCATATCAATTATATCCTTGTTTTTTGACAATAGCGCTAAATATAAAGCAAATAACAAAGGGGAAAGAGAACACTCATTCCTGTTTCCTCTGTTTAAATACAACATATCGGAGAAGAACACTCCCACTTTAATTCTTGCTTCTGATCCTTCATACATTCTCCTAATTAAACGTATTGCTGTATCTTGGAATGCAAATGTTTCCACTGCCCTAGTCACAAAATTCTAGCTTACTCTGCTGAATTCTTTCTCTGAATCAAGACCCACCAAAAATAGTAGCATTTTATAGTAGTATTTTCTTACATTCTGCTTCATCATTGTTCTGTTAATGTTGTCAAATGGTTGCCTTCCTACACAAAACCACAGTGATCCAAATTTGCTAATTTTTGGCAATGCCTTTGCTATTCTTTTAGCTAGTATAAATATGAAACTCTGTAATCATCAAACTGAAATGGGTCTATATGAAGCTGTATATTAAGGACCTCTACCCTCCATGGGTAATACAACCATCACAGATTTTTTTTCCAAGATGATGGTGCTTTCCTTCCTTTTAAAATACTATTAAACAAAATCTTCTTCATCTTTATCACTTTCTTCTCTCCTAACTTCCCAATTTCCACAAGAATACTATCCCTTTTTGGAGATTTCCCTGCAGATTGATTATATGTCATCATTTTTATCTTATCTACACCTATTTTAACTATTAGCTGTTGAGCCTCATCTTCCTATAATCTTGAAATAATTAAGTTTACCATAAATATTTCCTTTTGTGCTCTTTCTTGATTTCCACATTCCTCTGCTTTATACCAATTTTCGTAGAATTTCTGATATATCTCTGCTACTTATATAAAATCTTTGGTTATCTTTCTTGTCAAAGGCCTCCTACATCTGGTTACAGTTCTTTCTACTTTGTGTTGCCTAATTCATTGTGCTAAATGTTTTTGTGTTCTACAGTTATTATCAAAAAACAGCTGCTTAACAGCAATCTTTTTAAACTCATCCATATTATCCAAATACTGCCTTACTTTCTCTTTAGCACTCTGCAGTTGTTCCACATCTTGTTTGTTGAGATTCCTTTTTTTTTTTCAGCAATAATTTATCCTTTGTCACCCCCTTAATATAATTCCTACTATAGGTTCATAAGCTAATAGGTAAATACTAGGCTAGCTGCCCTTGCAGGCCATTTTAATCCTAGCCAGTTGCCTTTTTTGTGCTCAAACTAACCTATCCCATTTGGTTATAGAATGGCCTTACACATCCCCATGGTTGACAATTATATATTATCCCTGATAAGAATAACTGGGATCATACCATAGATAATTTGAGGGGACTCATGCATGACACAAAGCATTTACTACTTCTTAATCATATGTCTATTTTTTTTATTTTTACCACATTTTTAAATTCCATTTTCATTTTATCTCACTCCCTTCTCTAATAACTCGTTCATCTCTTTCTAATGGTTAGGAAGTTTTTATCTGTGCAAGTTTTCCATTAAATGAACATGTTCCTGTGAGATATAATTTCTACCCAGTTTAGCCCAGTCACTGTACTTTGGGGAATAATAGGTAAATTCTGTTTGAGTTCCTTCTACTGAATTCACATCTTCCATACCAAATATTTTGATAAAGTTCATCAGGAATCTATCCTCTTTTGTTATATTTCCCTTTTACGTCCACCTGACACTTCCTTATTATTGCAAATCAAGTTCCATTCCCTACCAGTAAGAAATATTCCCTACTTAAAGCTGATTATTTCTCGCAAAATGTTCTTAAGCTCCATAATAACAGTTTTTGATGGAATATAAACATATGCTGTCATCATCTGCTTCCCTTGCCAATAGCCCCTTACAACCACAAATTTATCACTAATGTTTTTTTTTCCTCTTTTATCACAATTGGTGCCCCTCTAGCAAATTGTCTTTTCCTCTGTCCAAGATATTCTGATGAATACCCATCCTGAACTTTTTGCTTGTCAAAATGACATGCCTATTTATTTCCAAATGCATCTCCCAAAGCTATGCTTCTTGTACTCTGCATTTCTTAATATAATTTAATGCTGTTTTCATTTGTCTTTAGCTGCAGAGACATTTACATTCAAAGATAATATGGATAGAGTGGCCATTATGATAAAAAGCTACAGTTCCCACCTAGTATACATGGCATTTTTTTTTTAATTTGTACTTCCAAGATGTGCCTTATATGCATACTCTGATGCTTGGCAGGCTGGTCTTTTATACGGTTGCTTTTTATATCAGCTCCATTTGAACATACATAATATTTTAAATGACTTTTTGCTGTAAAGAAAACTGAAAGAAAAAACTAAATGCATTTTCAGAACACACCCATCACCTACTAACTTAGAATACATACACATAACTATGTACATTTTCAGCAAATGAAGTTTAACCCTCCAGATAGGAACAGTTGCCCCAAACTGACTGCTGCACCCACAAGTATTACCTAATGCAAACTAAAGGTTATCTATGCTAAAGTGTAAGTTGCAGCCTGTGTTTCCACTTACACCAACTGTTGTCTGGTCTTTTCTTATCTTTATTCTTCTCCCAGATGTGAAAAACAGCTTGCATGCTTTCAAAAAACATTAACTTTTGGCTATATGAAAATAAATAAAGCTAAACTGTGCACTGTTCTATTAAATGCATCAACCTATTAAGGTTTCTGGGAAGGCTACTATCTCTTATTTACTTCCCATAATTTGAAACTTTATTTTTCACTGAATTGCTTGCTATAGTATCTTTGACTTTTAAATTTCTCTCAGTAAATAATGTTCAGAGCACTCAGAACGAATTCCTTTGATCTGCAGACAGCTCCTCTCCATGTAAAAGTAGTCAGCAATGAAAAAAAGTCTAATAACTTTGCAGGTGCATGGAGGAATCTTTTTAATCTCACCCAGAACACAATGTACAGAATTCCCCTGGCCAACCGTCTTTAGCTGCAGGCATCCTGTCTTCAACTAAGGACATGTTGTAATGGGCAAAAGAAGCTAGTATCTTTGCAGATGCAAGAAACTTAGCATTTTTCATGCCTTTCATCATTTTGTTTTATTTTTCAAGCCTATTTGCTTATAAAAAAACTTTAGTTATAGCTTAAGCTATGGACATTACTCTAGACAGCCATACTTGTAAAAAAAAGGAATTATTATCTTAATTCTGAATATTATCAGTACATTTTACTCCCCACCCCAACAACCCAAGATCACAGCATTACACTAACTTACATTTGCTTTAGTCCAGCCTTTTCATATCTTGTTTTAGTGTAAAGCCTATATGGCTTACAACTTAGAAACACTGCCTGTTTACTTTAATACCATTAACATATACAACAATCACTGAAAAGATACCTCCATACTCATTTAAAATACCATCCTAACTGCACATTATACAACATTGCTTTATAATATAGCATGCAGTTTATATCATAAACTTTTTATACAAATAATAAGAACAAAAACTGTTTTACATGTAGTTTCTTCTTTTTTCTTTTAATTTCATTTCTAAACATTACAAAATTGGGTATATGCTTTACAGTACTTTCACCAGTTTAATAAAGTTAATGGTCTTTCTCAGCCAATTTTCTTGCTAAGTCATAATTTAAACATGTAACTGCTGATTTACAGTTTCCCATTTATGCATTAATTACAGTGTTGCTAGTCCTTTTTCTGCTCATCTCCCAATTACAGACTCTGGTTAAGTCCAATGTACTCCTGATACTTCTAGTCAACCCTTGTGTTTTTTTGTGTCACTCAAACAACTCCTTTGGAACACTGGAAAAACACTGGCAAAGTCTCTCTATGAACTTTATTGTCAAAAGAATGAGAAGCAGAGTCCCTTCTGCTTAATGGCTCACATTTTGCTGAATTAACTTTTTTTACTTTCTTCTTAGCTTGTTCTGCATCCAGAAATGTCTTTCGTCCTCCAGGAAAAATATTCTGAAGACAGCTGGGCTAAGCACCTTGAATCTCAGACCTGCCTCTTGACATTCACTGATTGCTGATATAAATTTGTTTCTCTTCTGCCTAGTATATATAATCATTTTCTACAAACACTCTGCTGTCTCCAATTTCTAATATTTTTCCTTTCTTCTGCAGTTTTGTCTGGATTAACTCTTTCTGCTAGTATGAGTGCATCTTCACTAATATAGGTCTTGCCTGTTTTCTCATGGCCAAGTTTGGAGGATACACTTGACATACCATTTTAATTAACAAATCCTGCTGTGGAAGACCAGTCCAGTTGTTTATTTCTGATTTCATAAAATTATTGCAATCTGTTCCTTCCAGTTTCTCAGGTACAGCAGAAAATCTCAGGTTTTCTCTGTGTGCTCTGCCTTTTAAATGCACTATTTAGTTTTTGAAACAACTCTTCAAGAGAAGCATCATACTCTTCAAGAATTGCTTTCATTTCAATATATGCTTTTTGCAGTTTTATCAGTTTATCTGAATTGCCAGTTAAAGCTTCTATTTTCCAGGCTTTGAATTTAAATATTCATTGAATGTTTTAATTATTTTACTCACACCTGAGTATATTTTATTTATTTTTTCTTCTAAATTACTGGAAGACATACCTTGGACCAAAGCTGAAATTTGAACTGCTTTTTGCTGAGCAGCTGCAGAATTCTTCCCAGTGTTTTCTCTTCACTCTTTCTCATTGATTTTTTTCGGGTTCTCAACATTTCTTCTTTGATGGCATCCAGCCAGAACTATCCAGTAAATGATTATTTTCCAAGTTGATAATTTCACTGGCCCTTTTTCCCTCAGTTTCTGTTTTCACATTGGGAGATCTGAAATTAAGCTGTTGATCAGTGTGTAGCCATCTTGGACGTCCCCTCTGTACTCCCAGTGTAAGACTGGATGACTCAAGAGATCTGCCTGTGATGGACAGGGTGTCAATAGGTTCCAGCCAGCCACTGCAAGATACTTTGCTGTCAACCATTTGGTATTTAAAGCATTGTTAGTTGATGATAAGGTCACCAGCTGAAGGGTATAGGAAAAAGCAAACACTAGACTCACTTTGACTACATTTCTGCCTGAACCTGACTTTCAGGTGCCTGTACTTGCATAAATGCTCTGACAAGCCCTAAGAAGGGCCATACTGCATGTCTTCAAGCATACAGCTCTTGGTTTGCACTATCTCTGAGAAATGGACTAGCAACTTTTGCTTCTTTTCATATTCAGTAGCTAGAACTAATATCTGGCACTTGTACTAGCTGCTAATGTAATGTTTTTTCATGAGATGGTACATGTAATGCCTGCACAGATCCTGACTGGTCATGTGACAGCCATATAAACACTCGTTTTACCATATAGGCATGCACGCACAGGATTTTTATGACAATCTCAAGGATCAAAATATTGCTTAAGCATCAAAAAGGAATTTGCAGGGTCCAGTGACAGGCTTACTTATACAGCTGACACATTACACAATGTGCATTGTCTGAACATGCAGACATCCTAAAACATGTTTATTTTTTGCATGGAAAAAAGTAACAAATTCCAACTGACAGAGACATCATACCCAACCAAGCACAGGTTAAGAAAATCCTTGATGTTACATCAAGAAGTTTGACAATAAAACAAACAGGAGAAAAGAATAATGTAGCATTTCTGCTTACAACACTAATAAAATCTCAGCTGCAGAAATGTTCAAAAATGACAGTGTCTGCTTTAGGTAATCCATTTTGTAACTGTTGATTAAATTAACAAACTTGATGGATGGTTGTTAATTACTTAAAGCAAGGACAAGACTAAAACTAAAGTTCTCGATCAAATATAAACAACAAGCGATAAAATGTACCAGAATCATAGCACAATATCTCACCTCTCTGAATGGCACAACAAAAGTTGTAGGTATATCAATAGCAGGTTTGATTTCAGAAAAGTGTTCCAGAGAGATACCATTGCCCTGAAGAACCACAACAGGGTGAGCATACAGAGGCAGAGAACCAGGATAGCTTCTGTAAGTCACAGTGAACTGAAGTTCACCACCATAAGATGTAACCTGGAAAAAATCAAAGTGTGTCAGTATTTTGGTAATAAACATTTAAGGCAGCAGAACCAGTATTACTCAATATTTACAGTTATGAAGGAACTTGAAGTGGTATTACTGGTATGTCATCGCAACTAGAAGTCAGACTTATGTATCTGCCTCATCTGAATGAGCTTTCAATGGCAACTAACTTTGACTATACTCAGTTAATACTACATTGCTAAGGAAGTGACTCTTTATAAGAAATGTCAACTACATCTTGTACATTCTTGTTTCAGTGGTGATCGATAAAGATAGTTCAATGAATGGGAAAAAATGGGCCACAGTACTATGAAAACTCCCCATCACTCCTGTTTTGGAGAACTTCTGTGGAATCTTTCACATCTACCTTAGCTGCTACCATAACATAGGAACATAGGAAAATCACATGAACCATAAGATATCTAACCATACACACCTTTAAGTAAACTTAAAAAGTTCTTACCACCCTTTGCAAACACTTGATAACCTCCAAAATCAAAATGGGCCATGCATGACACCCCTGGTATATATTTGTTTCTTCCCATCCAGTCATCAACACTATTCTTAAAGGTAGAAAAAGCAGTAATTTGCTTGACCTGTAGTGGTAACTTACTCCATAGGCTAGGTTAATATGTTGAGTTAGGGAACTTATCTCTTCAACTAGTCTTGTTAATTTGCTGTAGATTTAAGTCCTTAGTGCGGATGGTTGTAGAGCCGCCGGGTTTGTAAATAAATAGGAGGTCACATAGGACCGTGTCTTTCATGACTCAAAATGTGAGACACAGGTCACCTTGCAGCTACCTGTAGTCTACTGAGTATAGAAAGTGTCATTCATGCTGCTCTGTCAAAGACGTGGAAGAACTTAAGAACATAAACATTCTTGGTTAGAAATCTTTTGAGCCTTTCCAGTTGAGCAAAATACTTGGATTTGTACACACATGGCATATTTAGTGATGGGATCCGGTGCATTCAGGGTGGACGGATCTGATAAAGGGAAGAGTACAGTGGTAGGATTACTTCCTTGGATATTCCTTTGGAAATTAACTGGAAAAGATAGAAGGATTTCTTGGCTGTGGTGAAAACATGATGATCAACTTAGAGAAAGCTATCCATGTAAGCACCTAGGTCTCTAATGACGGCATCTTTCTAAAGAGGAGTATCATTTATAACACGTGAAATAGGAACAACTTTTCTATAAAATGCTACTAAGCTGCACTTTTACTTCATTTAGTTTGAATGTACTATGTTTGTGCCCATAACTGATCTATGTGGCACCCTACTAGTTACAAACTTACATTCAGAGAGGGAACCAACAACTTTCAGAACTTGTGATCTGTTGGATAGACAATTTGGAATCCAGAAGAAAATGTAAGGGTTTGCATTAATCTTGTCCAATTTTTCAATAATACCAGCATAAGGGATACTGTCAAAAGCCTTAGCCAGGTTGAGATAAACAGTGTGCAGAGAACGTCCACTGCCCACAGCCCCTGTAACCTTTTTTACTAGGTTCAGGAGACAGGACCTACCATTCACAAAACCAAACTGATAGGGATCTAGCTCACTTAAGTTTCCTATGTCTGCATAAACATGTTTTACTATGATACATTCAAGGGTTTGCATATTACACTGGTGAGGCTGACGGGTCAATAATTATCTGGGTCTTTTGGGTGACCACCCTTGTTAGGGGAGTGACAGTGGATGGTCTTCAGGAATAAGGAACAAACAATGTAGACAGGCTGAACTTCAACAGGTGCTCAACACTGATAAGGTGCAGTAGAGCCTCAGGTAGTGCATACTCAGCACTGATAAGGTGCAACAGAGCCTCAGGTAATGCATACTCAGCACTGATAAGGTGCAATAAAGCTTCGGGTATGGCATACTCAACATGGATAATGTGCAGTAAACCCTCAGGTAGAGCATACTCAACACTGATAAAATGCAATAAAGCCTCAGGTAGTGCATACTCAACACTGATAAGGTGCAATAAAGCCTCAGGTAGTGCATACTCAACACTGATAAGATGCAATAAAGCCTCAGGTAGTGCATACTCAACACTGATAAGATGCAATAAAGCCTCAGGTAGTGCATACTCAACACTGATAAGATGCAGTAAAGCCTCAGGTAGTGCATACTCAACACTGATAAGATGCAATAGAGCCTCAGGTAGTGCATACTCAACACTGATAAGGTGCAATAGAGCCTCAGGTAGTGCATACCCATCACTGATAAGATGCATTAATGCTTCAAGTAGTGCATACTCAACACTGATAAGGTGCAATAGAACCTCAGGTAGCACATACCCAACACTGATAAGGTGCAATAAAGCCTCAGGTAATGCATACTCAACACTGATAAGGTGCAATAAAGCCTCAGATAGTGCATACTCAACACTGACAAGGTGCAATAAAGCCTCAGATAGTGCATACTCTACACTGATAAGATGCAATAAAGACTCAGATAGTGCATACGCAACACTGATAAGGTGGAATAAAGCCTCAGATAGTGCATATGTAACACTGATAAGGTGCAATAAAGCCTTAGGTAGTGCATACTCATCACTGATAAGAATGCACCCTGGTATGTTGTATGGTCTCATGAAAGTATTATTTTTAGCCTTTGATAGGAATTCTAAGACCTGTTCCATTGTGACTACAGGGAAAACTAATTTCTCAGGGATAGTGGGAGCAACAATATGGGTAGGAGGGGTAAAGTTAGCACTAAATCTGAAGACAGATTTGATGTAAGCCCCATTAGGCCTGTAGTTCTTTTAAAGGTGATGGGCAGATATATATAGCTGGGGCACGAGAAAACTCCCTCTGCTTTTTGACAAGTGTCATAGGATTTTTACATCAATCTGCACTACCATCAACTTGAGCAGATAGGTCGAGATTTTATGTCTCATCCAAAGCACAGCAGTGCTGCCCCCCATCTTGCAATGAAGTGTCACATCTAGAAACATGAGCCTAAGCTCACAATGTGGAAACAGAAGCCACAGTCCTTTGACCTTTCATCATCAAAGGTGAGTGTGTTACCTGCCGAGCCATTAACAACAAAATGGAAATGGGAAGAAACATCTTATTCAAGTGAGATGAGATTTAAATGCTCTGGGTGATTGTATGGACTGGGTAACAGCAGGGGTGGTACAGTAAAGTTCAAATTACTGGAAAGTTGCACTCACTGTTCCGATGTTAAGGATAAAACTTTGCCTACAGACAGGGTAAGCAACTGTCTTCATATTTTATAAGTGTAAGCCACTTAAGATGTTGTGTGCCCACCCCATGATTGCTGACCATCAAGCATCCCTCTTCAGCCCAGTCCATTCATTTTCCTGTCCTGGGTATTTCACAGCGAGAGTGATAGTGGGCCTGGGAGCTGTTATGCAGACAGCTATGGCAGCGTTTGTATCCTTGGTGGGATCCCAGCAACTGGGAATTTGCTTTAGTCATTTGTTTTCGTCCTAGCAATGGCTCTGATGTGCACCAACATCACCACAGTGGCATTCTATTGTCTCCCCCTACATGCATGTCCATCAGGGTTACTGCCACCATCTTGGGAATACCACGTACATATCCCCCTGCCTAGCCACAAATAGGGTGGGGCAAATGAAGTGTCTGCCTCAGACACAAGCTTTCAGGAAAGCATTATCATCAGGTGTCAATGATGTGAGAGTGCAGTACTGGCACTGAAGTATGGAATTGCAGTTATACTGCAGCTTCATAAATTAACAACAATACTGCATTTGTGGACATGTGTGAAGCTCTCATAGTAACTACAGCAAGCTGCTTGCTACAATTACAATGAGGTCATTTTTTAGTCATTTGTCAAATATGTCCCAAGGGATGTAAAACTTTAGGAGGTAGTGACAGGCAACAAAGTTTGGAAAGTTAAGAAGAAAGTGTGGTAGAATTAGGTTGGATGAGAGCAAGAGTACTTTCATTACGAAGTAAGGTGCGAGTGCAGTGAGGTTTTAAACAAGGAGAGACTGCTGGTGGTGGTGCGGATGGGAGAAGGGAGAGAGTTCCAGAGGCATGCAAGAGATCAACTGATTCCCAGCAGGATCTGTTGGTTTATGCAATTTAAATAGGTTTTGGGAACTGGAGTCTACCTGGTTTATGCATTTCAAAGGTATTTGCTAGGAAGGCTTTTGCACAAAGCAACTCTAAACAGACTGCAGATAAATTGTGAATGTTTTTTACCACTTGATTAAGATTTGTACTACTATTCATAAATTACTGCCCAAAGCTACGTCTTCCGTTACAGTGAGCCTTGTGATCAGAGCTAAATGAACAACGAACATGAGGTGTATTTAGACGAAAA